>NC_056725.1:1987505848-1987523348 GCF_019279795.1 Protopterus annectens
TTAATCTGTCTTCCTCTAGTGTGTATATGCCTGGCAGAAACAATCCTATAGATCATAGCCTTTTCTGTTTGCAGTTCACTAGGTTTCATCAGCTGGCCAAGCATGCAGAGCCAAAGGGCATGACAGGTCATGGGCCAATAACACCAGGAAGGCCTATTCTTTGACACTTCAAGTTTTCAGTGTTTTCTGTAGGTCATTGCCCCCTTGACACAGAAGATGGGGTTTGTCACTGGTCCTTCACTTCCTGGTTGTTAGATCCTCATTAGGAGAATTCCCTAAAACACTATGGGTTCACTTAGCAGATTTAGGATGGATAGAATTATTTTTGGGTTTTCAGGAAGTATCCAGTCACTGGTTAATTGGCAGATTGATCAAGGGTTAGGAGAATATTTATGGGGTTTCTCATGATTCCAGGAAGCCAATATGGAAGCATCTCCTTGCCATCATTATTTGGGGCTTGTTGAACGCAGTATCTAATTTTTGCACCTTTGCTACATTGGCTGCTTTGTTAATGTCATTATATATGGGTGCCTCCCATGCTAGTGAATTATAAAACTCTCTTTGTTTGGAGGACCCCATTATTCACAGGGAATATAGTCTGATATGAGTGAAGAAATCCAAGAAGGACCAAGCAGGTAAAGGCAGCATTTCTGACTAGACAAGTTGAAGGATTTTGCCATTTACCCAGTTCACTGGTTCAGAATAATGCACAGGATCACTCCCAAGGGCAGTAGGTCAGGCCTGGCTTTCACCTGGGAGGGTGTCAGGCCATTAAGTCTGGCAGAGATTAACCTCTTCATGCAGAAGGCCATCGAGGGGCAAGGTACACATCAACAAAGGTATTCATCCCACTGTTTTAGAATAGGCAGTACTTCTGACTTGGTCATGGAGCTGCATTCTGATACGGTCATGCAAAAAACAGGAAGGTGGATGTTTGATGCATTTTTTATCATAAAGGAAGCACTAACCTTTATTTCTGTTTCAGGGAAGGAGGTTATTTGGATGTTGGGTTATTCCTTCATAAAGAGAGCTGCAATCCAAGTGTTGGTCTGCCCAGAAGGGCACTCTGGTTCATTAGACCATAACAAATGGCCAGTTCATTCATTTGGCTTCTTCGGCCTACTATGGTTTCAATTGTGGGAGATCTGGTGTCAACTCACAGCAAAGAAAACATTGAACAAGGTTTTGGTAATCCACCTTGAGGGTAATGACTTGGCCTGGGCTCCTAAGAAAATTCTCCTAGCCAGAATACTTTCTGATATGCACAGGCTACACTTGTTATATCCACATATGGTTTTGTTTTGGTCATCCATTGTACAGAGAATCCATTGGGAAGGAGCTAGGAGTTCCTGAGTGATTGAGATGTCCAGGTGGTTCATTAATCACAGAGCTACATGTGTGACTTGACAGATAGGATTTCAGATCATCCATCACAAAGATCTTGACAGACTGGACTCTGATTTTTGTGCCAGAGACAATGTACATTTGAGCAATCTTGATTTTGATTTGTTTGATTTAGACATCTTTATGGCCATAGAGGAATACTTTGAGAATTAACCCTCTTCCCTCCATTAACAACCTTAAGTATCTGGGCTCAAGGCCAGCTGGGTGGGAATGGCATGGTGGCATGCCAAGGTAGGCAGCGGCCTTAATGGTTCACTCCCCTTGTCCCCCCCCCCCCCTTGCTGGTGCTCAGCGGCCTTGACTCACCTTCAGTGGCCTCAGTTTGACCAGTGGCCATATCAAGGGGTATTTGGTTTCAAAATGAAGTACTAAAGGGTTTTTTCACCAGGACCAAAGTAGCTTGGGTCAGGCACCAGGTCCTGTAGAGGTTAGCCGGAACAGGCTTTCTCACTCCTACTGGCTTAAGAGTTAATAGTTAATAGTTGTTGTTGACATTTTATATGTAAAATTACTGTGGCATCTTTAATGTTGCCAGTAGCATTGTGAATAAAGGGTCATAAATGTACTACTGTGAGGTTATTGATTCAGCTCAGTGGACAGTTCTCATTATTGACTACACTACAAGTTGCTACATTGGTGGGTAAAAAAACAGTTTTTATTATAAACTGTAATGTTCTAAAAATCTACCTCTAAGTAAGTAAGCTGTTTGCTCTGTCCAAAAATTAAAAAAGAATACAGTCTTCCTGAATGCAGTGATATTTAACTCATTCATTCCAATGGAGCTCTGGAGGTTTAAACTCTTAACTTCTAATGATTGCTTTCTGAACTATTTGACAAAATCAGGATTTAGCCTCACATTTCAAACACATGTTCATATATGTGGAGTCATAAGGGTTACTAAAGAAGTATAAATGGTAAACTGTTCAACACAAATGAATCTTTACACTGGTGGGGTTCATCAGATTCTAGGTCTTACTGTACTTTATAAATTGCAATAAACCCAGTAAATATTACATTTGTAATATTTTGTAAACAACTTACAATACCTTTAGTAACTACCAAAGCTATACACATACTAACAGCAGCAGTTTTGTTCATCCATCTGTGTGCTTTCTTTGGAGGCTAAGTAGTTATGTCTACATTACTTGGTTGTTGACATATTTAGGAAAATATGAAAATTATGACAATATAAATGAATAGTATATAAACAAGTAGTATCCCTTATGCAGCACTAGACAGATGTCAAATGTTTCAATTGTGTGTGTAAATAACATGGTTGTGGAATTATTAATGCAAATATGAACTGGCTATATTAGATGCCTAGAGGCATCAGTAGGATGTAACTCCAGAAGTACTTGGAGAGATCACTAGGCTGTAGGTAGTTAATTACTGACAGACTGCTAAACTAAGCTAGAATATTGACTTCTCTTGACTTGTGCAATAAATTATGTGAGATGACTAACAACCCCTTTACCCACAAGAGAAATTGCACGTTATGGCAATGAGATTACTTGTTTGAGAAAACACCATTTTTGTTGCTGAATCTTTTATGAAGCTAAAACTTCTGCTGTGTTTTATGCAAACTAAAAAAAAAAAACTGAGACTTCAGAGAACTCTATCTAGGCTTTAGCAAGAGAAAATGGCAGTCATTGACCAATAGATGATCAAACTCCAAGAAAGTGCTGTAGGTGCTGATAAACATCTGCTTGGCCTGTTATCAAGAAATTCAGCCACTGACCAATACTGGTCCAAGTTTTAATGTCAACTATCTGGTGTAACACCTCAACCATCTATCTCACTAGAAATCTCAAAACCTTGTGAGCCAATGAAAAATCTCAGAGCAGAAGATCATGTGGCACTTAAGAAAGATGAGGCAAAAAAAATGGCCACAAGCAGAGCTTCTCTGCAATTGGAGCTAATTTGTTTCTGCTCTGATGTTCTCATTTCTTCTTTTGTACCTGATTTGCATCTTACTGCCTGTCTCTGGCACATCATCTCTATCACCCATAGCTTCGTCAATTGCTCTGCCTTTTCTGCTTAGGTATCTGTACCATACAGTAACTGTAGTTGTACCACTGTTTTGTACACCTTACTTTACAATTTCTTTGGCATTCCTCTCTCTCTCCTAACACTCTGTGCTAGTTGGCTGCAGCCCCTCTGATTCTAGCTTTGACTTCTTCATTCAGACTTCCCTTCTCCTCAACCACACCTTTAACACACTAGCAGCTGTTAAACTGTCCCACTGTTTTCCCTGCTACCTCAGTTTTCAGCTTTCTCTGATTTCCCTCATTCCCTGCCACAACAACTGTCTTATCCGTAAAAAGTTTCATCCCATGTGCTTTCAGTTTTGCATTCCATTCCCCTTTCCTTTGCTGGTGTTCTTGCTCAGAATCTGCCTATAATGCCACATTATCTGTTTACAGCAACTGTGTTGATCTGTCCCCTTTAATCTGTTTGCTGATGCAGTCCATCACCAATACGAACAACAGTGGGCTCAGATCTGAGCCATGACACACACACCCGCTACCACTAGGAACCCATTTGTGAGACTAAGTACTGCCACCTATGTGATAATTCATGGGTACATGTTTTTTCCCAAAGGGGATAACTATACATTTCTTGGCATTAAGCTTGACCCCATAGCTCTGGCACCAAGCAATTGTTTCTGTAAGGCCCTTTTGTAGAATATCTGTATAATTTGCGAATTCAATAAGGCTCCCAGTTTGCAGTCAACTGCAAACTTTGTTAGCCAGAGTCCCTTAGTGTTGGGCTGTACTTCAGAGAAGTAGATGCCAAACAAGAGCGGTCCCAGGACTGAACCCTGAGGTATTCCACTTGTCACTTGTCTGGAGCTGGATTTGGAGTCAGCTACTTTTATAGTCTGAGTTCTGTCAGTAAGCCAGTTGGCAACCCATCGAGTGACGTAGGGATTTATGCCCAGCTTAGTAAATTTATCTATGATTCCAGAGTGGGGGATTGTGTCGAAGGCCTTGGCAAGGTTGAGATAGGCTGTCTGGACAGCCTTATCCTCATCCACAGCTCTGGAGACTGATCTGAAGAAGTCAGTCAGGTTCAAGAGACAAGATGGGCCCTTCACAAACCCAATCTGGGTGGGGTCCAGTGTTTGAAGGTTGCCAATGTCTTTGTTTATAAGTTCCATGATAATGCATTCCATGCCCTTGCAGATCAGGCTCGTCAGACTGATGGGATGGTAGTTACTGGGATCCAAGGAGGATCCCCCTTGTGGAGTGGGATAACTGTAGCTGTGCAGCACTCAGTGGGCACAAAGCCTTAGGTGAGGCTATGATTAAACATAACACTTAGGTGAGGTGCCAGTTCATTTTGTAATTCATGTAGGACACAGCCCGGGATTGTCATCTGGTCCCATGGATGCTGTATTCTTAGCTTTGGAGAGTGTGGTTTCTACCTGTCTGGCCATGATTACCGGAATTTGGCAATCCTTTGGTATTGAGATGGGCCCTTTAGGGGGTGAGAGGGGGGTGAAGTTGACACTAAATTGATCTGCCAGGATATTGGCAATATCCTTGGGATCAGTATATTTAATGCCATTCTGTTGTAGCTCAGAGCAGATCTGAGTATTGCTATTTAGATTCTTGACATAACTATAGAATGCCTTGTGGTTGTCTTTGGAATCTTTGGCAATTTTATTTCCGTAACTAGCTTTGAAGGATTTTATGAGGGATCTCAGCTTCTTACTGAGGCTGGTAAGGGAGTTTTTTGCATCCTGGGATTTTTCTCTTTTCTGCAACAGTTTTTTCCTTCTGTTGTATAGTTTGTTTATGGCAGGGGACCACCAGATTGGCTTCCTTTTTTTGGAGGAGAGCATCTTGGTTCTATTTGGGATGGCACGATTCATGCACGAGTGGATGTGCTTGTACAGTGCGTTAGTGTAGGATACAGCAGTTGAACTGTCAGATTGCGTCTGCATGGGTGTCATGAAGTTTGTCACTTCTGACTTGAGTAGCATGAAGTGGGCTTTGGAGAAGGTTTTTTATGGAGGTTTCCTTACTGGGGCATGGGGGTGGGATGTGGATGTCAAGGGTGAATTGCTTATGGCCAGACCAGACCAATTAGGGGTGACCACAGGTGTGGAGCATCTATCTCCCATGTTGGTAATGACCAGGTCTAGGATATTGGAGCCCCTGGTGCGACAATGGTGGGTAAAAAAACAGTTTGTTGGAATTTATGAATTCCAAGAACTGCTGGGTAAAGGTGTTGGAACCTGCGTAGTTTTCCCAGTTAATGGCAGGGTAGTTGAAATCACCCAGTATTAGGGTGTTTGGTTGTATCTTAATATTTTCCAGTATGTTTAGAAAGGTGTAGTGAGAATCTTGGGGCATGATGGGGGATCTGTAGCAAGCTACAATTTGGATTGCAGTCTTACCTAGTGTAGTTGCATCTGGAGAATTTCAGATGCATCCTGGAGGTGTGAATATCCTTGGTGAATATGGACACTCCTCCACCTTTAATATTTTGGTCTTGGTTTGGTAGCCGAAAAGTGTGGTAAGAGTTGAAGCCTGGTATTGTATTGGTGCTCTCTGGAACCTTGAACCAGGTCTCAGTTACTGCACAGATATCGATGTCCTCCAATTTTAGGAGTGCCTCGAGAGAGTGCATTTTAAGGTTTAGACTTCTAGCATTAAGTAGCATTACCTTCAGATTTTGCATGCTTATATCTGTTACGGTGGTGGTTTTGTCCTTTGAACTTTGACTAAAAAAGGCACTATATGGGTGGCAAGAGCTTTAGCTTATAGAGAGAAACTCTTATTTAAGGATTCAGTAAGGGAAGTGGTGATGCAAGAATGGAGGAAGAGGTAAATGAATCTCATACTATAGGAAAAATGAAATAGATCCTTCTTGTTATAGCACAGCAAACAGCCAGTTAAAAATAGTAGCAAGATTTTGAAGAGAAAAAGTTATGTCCTCTGAAGAAAAGAAAGGGAATGTACCAGTACCCTTGGTAGAAGAAAAATATATTTGTAAGCTGCCTTTTGTAGTGTATGAACAAGATAAGAGGGGAGCATGTAGCTTTATTTATAGAAGAAGACATGGCATCCACTTCATGTCAGAATTCTGATTAAAATAATACTGAATTGGCTCGCCACCAGACAACCGGTTAAAATGTCAGAAAGACTCTGAGGGAAAATGCTGCACTAAATAGAACTAGAGACAATAGAGGAAGAAAGAAATAACCATTGAAGGAGGAAAATAACACTCTGGTAGCATTGGGTATAACACAACTACAAAGGTGCTTGAAGGGCAGATGGAATAAATTCTGATGACATAAGGCACTGTAGACTTACAGATACGAGAACATTTCTCTGACTGATAAGCAGGAATTATAATTTGGCTGTCATCTCTGATTACTGTACTGGATAATATAATTGTCTGATATGACTTTGTGCACCACTGGATTTACTTTTTGCTTTTCCCTTGTGTACAACTGTTGTTGTCTTATTTTTGTTTTACTTTTATTATTTCTGACCTGTTTGCACTTTTTTTACACTTGTCCTCACACTTTTCCCATTTGAATGAGTTTGTTTTTGCAGGACACTTCTTGTTGTTTTAATTCCCACACTCTCAGTTTCTTCTCATCTCTTGAGAACCTGGTGCAGTGGGGAGGTCATTGTTGTAATACTACCCCTTACTTTGCTTCCGTTTTATTCAGCTGTTTTTTCTCCATCATGTCCACTTCCTGCTTTATTAACAAACTTTTGCTGTGCAGTCTTAAGTGTTCAAGTGCTTTTTTATTCTGTATCTTATTACTGCAAATTACCTGCAGTTTGCTCTTTATTCTGCTGTATTATTTATGTGTTTTTATTTAGCTTCCAGCCATTTATGCCTTATTAGTATTTTTACATTTTATAGCACCTGTGTGGATGTACACCTTATTTTGATTTAACAAGGTTGCTGTGATGTACACTCTTTCCTAACAAAACCCTTATCATGGCACCCTCTACATTCCAACCTTTCTCCTGAACACTATGGACAATTCCCACATCACAGACTGTGTGCCTATGGACAATTCCTGTTTACCAAACCCCTGCCAACCTGGTCTCATGTGTTTCTACAAGACCATGTAAATACAGCACACTGTTCTCTGTTACTTGCTTCTCATGGCATAATTATGTAGTACTCTGACAGAAGCTTTGCTTTCCAGCACAAACTTCGCACCAACCTCTTTACCCACATAAACACACAATAAACACACACACATCAAAAAAAACACCACACACACCATAGCAACAACCAAACACCAGTAACCACTCAAAACAAAAAAGTTAAAACACAACTACACAAAAAACTCACACACAACACCACACAACACACACATAACAACAACAGCCCACCATAAACACACAACAATCCATAACACACCAAAACAATAAACCATCTAACAAGACACAGCATCGGTGACTACAGCCCCACATCACCTCCCAATGGAGACTGACCAATGTTGATCACAAAGCTCTCAGCCAAGGCACAAACCAAGGTCATCACCTCATCACACATGAAATTTAGTTTCATCACTAGTTCATTTTGTCCAGTTTTAGTAAGAAGCCAGTTTTGTGAACTGCTGAAGTTGCAGTAGAAGAGACCCATTGTTGAAGTGGTAGAGATGACTTGAGATATGACATGAGAGGATGAGCAAACCAACATCCACAGCAGGTTAGGACCCCTATACAAGTAGCAGGCAATACCTTCATGAAAAGCATACTGAATGCAAAAAAAATACCTATTACCGGCTGTATTAATTGACTTCAACGATTGGTGGGATCCTAGGGTGCTGATGTCTGGATGACATCAATGTTTGCCCAGAATCAATGCCAGAGATGACCTCCACCTGTCACCAGGCCATGCCACTCCAGATCCAGGCCAAGGCTTCATCCCATTGTGCCCTTTTAGGCAATGTCCCAACAACAGTCCCTCAATAAAAAAAAGAAAGAAAAGCAAATTGATTGTCATGCATAGGAGCCTAGAGCTATAAACCGAAAATGCACTCACTGGAGGCTGAGCTCTCCTTGCACTGGAATGTCTGTGTGTGTGTGTGAAACCTGGTTCATGGCTGTGGAGAACACCCAGAACACCACCAAGCTATATATCACACATTCCATTTCCCAAAATGAGGTCGGGAAGACTAAGGGTGATGGAGTCTTTATCTTCATTAAGGACAGGCACACTTCCAGACTGGTTTGCTAGCATGATGCACTGGAATTACTTCAGGTGCAACTGCCAGTTGGCAAGATACCCATCTAAGTTATAGCCAGCTATAGACCCCCCCATGACTCAGGATACCCATTCCTCTTACCTGGATTAACTTGACTCCATTAAGGTACCCCGTAACACCCTGATCTTTAATGACTTCACCTACCACACCATTGACTGGGTGAACTATTCCTGCACTAATGCACTTACTCAATGATTCTTTGACATCATCAGTTCTAATGCAGTAGACCAGCTAACATTCGGGACTTGGTTCTCAACAACATGGGTGACTGCTGCACCACTCACATAGTATGTTCTTCCCTGGTAAGATCAGATTATCAGACTGCCTCATTTGAAGTTTCTATCTCACTCAACCCCCCCAACCATAATCAAGCTAAATAACTTCTCAAAAGCTGACTGCAACCTCCTAAGGGAGGATATTTGTAGCTTCACACCACCGCCCCTCTCAGAGGATGCAGACAAGTATGCTGAATAGTACGCCAATGCAATATACAAGTACCTGTACAACTGAATGGACTCAGCCATACCCAACAGAACTAAAACCTGCTCCTAATGGCATAAACCTATTTGGTAGACATCCTCTATTAACAGGATTTACAATAAAAGGAATAAACTGTTGTCCAAGGGTAAAAAGGAACATATTACAACTTGGAAAAACTCCCTCCTTAACCTCAACAAGCAAATTAAATCACTAGTGAAAGCCTCTAAAACCAATTATGAATCAAAACTAGCCTCTGAAATAAAGGGAAACCACAGAGCCTTCTTCAGTTATGTCAGGAACCTCCATGGCAAAGCCCAGGTTTGTTCCAAATAAGTACTTAACAGTATCATTTACACCAATTCTGTTGACTTAGCCAACCTACTAGCAGATTGGTTCAGCACAAACTTCAACCCCCTGCCCCCCAAAGACCCTTTTGACATCCCCAATACTTGTCGTGCACCTCACATCTCCATAGATCAAGTGCTAAAGGCCCTATCCAAGCCAAAGAACACAGTTTCCATGGGACCTGATAGTATCCCAGGCTGCATTCTGCACCATCTCCAGCAAGAACTGGCTTCGCCATTGAGCACCCTATTCAACCACAGCCTAAGTACAGGCTTCATTCCAGCCGAGTGGAGAGCTGACATTGTAATCCCCTTGCACAAAGGTGGTGCCACTACTGACCCTAGAAACTATCACCCCATTAGCTTGATAAGTCTGATTTGTGAAGCCATGGAGTGCATTGTTATGGATCTCATAAACAAGGACATAGGAAATCTCCAAGCACTTGACACCACCCAGCTCAGATTTGTCAAGGGCAGATTTTGCCTATTGAACCTGGTTGACTTCCTTGAGAATGTCACCAAGGCCCTGGATGAGGGAAAGTCAGTACATACAGCTTACCTTGACCTGGCCAAGGCCTTTGACACAGTCCCCCACTCAGGCATCATCAAAAAGCTAACACAACTTGGCGCAAATCCCTATCTCATCAGGTGGGTGGCCAACTGACTCACCGACAGGACCCTCAAAGTCAAAATAGATGCCTCCACCTCTGATACAGAACTGTCACTAGTGGAGTTCCCCAGGGATCTGTCCTGGGACTCCTACTGTTTGGTATCTATTTCTCAAGAGGTCCAGGCAAAGACAAATGGCCTGTGGCTGACCAAGTTTGCATATGACTGTAAGTTGGGTGCTGTCACTGACTCCCCAAATGATGTTAACATACTGCAAGAGGGTCTCACTGCAGCAAATGACTGGTGCCAAAGTCATGGCCTCAAGCTAAATGCAAAAAAATGTATCATCATACCATTCAGCAAAAACACAGCCCATATTGATTACCACATCAATGGCAACCACCTAAGCACACAACCTGTGGTGAGAGACTTGGGCACTCAAGTTGATAACAACCTCACATTCGACTATCATATAGCAGCAGTGGTCATAAAAACCTTTTACTTGGTTCATCTCATAAGTAAAGGGATTGCATCAAGAAAAACAGAGGTTATTACCTCTCTGTACTCCTCCCTCATTATACCAATAATTGAGTATAATGTCCCATTTGGTATGTACCTCTCCAGACATCTGCACCAACTGGAAAGGCCCCTGAAATACCTCAAAAGAGAATCTATGGCCTCCAACAACTGTCCTACGTGGACAGGCTCAATCACTCTATTCAGCATTGTACAGATTGCTCAGGGGTGATCTGTGTCGCTCTTACAAGGCAATCTCAGACCCTGCCCTACTAGAGATGCTCCATATCCATAAGTCTAACTCCTCACTCATTACCCGCTCAAAAGGCCTGAATCTAATATGTAACATCAACAAAACCTGCTGGAGAGACAGGTTTGTTTCCCAGAGGCTGCCCTGTCTCTGGAATAGACTTTCCATACATGTCAAACAGAGCACCTTGCTGATCTTCTTCAAGCGCAACCTTGATGAATGAATGAGAAATCACAATTTTGTCCTAGAGGTTCCACCTGTGTCCCTTATTGACAGGGGTACAGGTGCTGACTGAGGTTTCTTTTTGTGGATAAACTATTGGCTAGGCTTGTAAGGGCCCTACAGCCATTAGCCTAGTAACCTCCTAGGTTATTGCTATTTCTGCCTGTTTTATTCTGCTATTACCTGTTTTTACTGTTTTTAATAGCTTGAATTGTTTATTGCACTTGCTTGTTTAAGTTTTGCTTAAAAGTTAAACAACAGGCTAATACACTCAAGTGTACTAGCTTTTGATAGCATTTAGTCGAAACACACAGCATTTATTGTATTTTCTGCCTATCTGAAAAAAAAAAAAACTTGAAAAAAAAAAATACTCTTGTTTTCCATACTTTTCTAATAGTTTGTTCCAGTGATCAGATTTTGCTGATCCCTGGGCTTTGTCTTGGTTCCTGTTTTCTCCATTTTCCTTGTTTGGTCAAGGGGTAGTTTCTTTACTCACTAGTGGGAGTAGGGAGTACTGAGCTGCCTGTTTGTCCTCAGAGGAGTGGTTTAAGGCAGTAACTTGTAGTTTATTGGCCATTTTGGGTCATTTCCTGTCTTTTCCAGCCCCCTGCTATAAAGCACGCTTTGGCGCGCATTAGCGCACATTAGCACGATTTAGTGCAATTTAGCGCGGAGTTGCCACTGTTGCACACTAGGCCAACGCTGGTTAAGCAGGTTTAAACTATTCGGGCTACCGAAAGTCCACTCTTCAAATTTTCCCTTAAAACTACCTTCCTCGAACTATACTACTGATCTAATCAGCGTATCCTATAACTAAAAAGATCATCCCTACTTGACTCCAAGTAGACTATTCTCTATCTATTAAACCTAGCACTTGCTCCTACAGTACTTATTACCTTGATACGGCACTCTTGTCATAGATAGTACCCCAAAAAGGCAACCCCCCATTTCTCGGTCACCCACGTCCCCGGAATCTTTTTGAAAGGTTTTTGTCTATTCCTTCTAGCATGTCGAGGGATCAGTTGCTAGTGTCCTCTCCTGCTCAGCTGGTGAACCTGGGAATATTGAGGCAATGTTACAATTGCCTCATGTACACAGACAACCCTCTCCTCCTCCCACAAAACACAAATACATGCGAGAGATGCAACTATACGGCCAAACTGGAGGCTGAGCTCTCAACATAGGACTGGCAAGACCAGTCAGGAGGAGAAGGTTACCACACACACTATAGACCCAGTCTCACATAGTACCATTACAACCTCAAATCATACACATAAACACACAAAGACATACTCGGAGGCTCTGATCAAAAGCTAACAAAACAGCAGAGGCCACCAAAGCAGACACCCAAACAAACACCACCTCAGAACACAACACCTGCAACACATAGACCGCACAGTCAGAGTGTCAAACAGTCACAGCCCTTAAGGCCAAACACAATGCCAGACACACTAGTCATTGGTGACTCCATAGTCAGACACACTGACGTCCTGCTCACCAGACTGAGTAAGGAGAAGGTCACAGTAAGCTGCCTGTCGGGCGCTAGAATCCGCCACATAACGCAAGCACTCAGGTCTCTCAACAGCAGGTACAAATATGACTCAGTCATTGTCCACACTGGTGTAAACGACCTGAGACATACCTCCTTGGACTACATGAAAAGAGACATTGAGGAGCTCTCTGATTATGTAGCCCAGGCAGGTATGACCCTGACCTTGAGCAGTATCCTACCTTCACCAAGAATGATGCCACAATACAGAGATAAGATGATCAGCTTTAACAATTGGCTTAAACACTGGTGTCATTCAAAGGGGATCCAGTGTCTGTCTGCCTGGGATGACATGCTGGACAAGCCACGCTGCTTCGCTAGGGACGGCTTGCACCTGTCACCCCTGGGACTTCGGATTTTGGCGAAGGCTCTTCCCACTCCCATAGTGCCCTATTTAGGCAAGGCTCAAATTCTAAACCTACCACCCTAGAACACAAAAAAGGAAAAAAATTAAGGGTAATGCTGCTCAATGCCAGAAGTCTAAATCTCAAAATGCACACACTTGAGGCCCTTCTCAGTATGGAGAACATCAATGTCTGTGCTGTGACAGAAACCTGGTTCAAGACTCCTGAGAGCACCCCAGCACTATCAGGTTTTACCTCATATCATGCGTTCCGGCCCCAAAATCCGGACAATACCAAGAAAGGAGGGGGGGTATCCATATTCATCAAGGACACCCACACCTCAAGACTGGTGGCAACGCACAATGCATCGGAGATCATCCAGGTGCAATTAACCATAGGCAAGACTGCTCTGCAAATTGTAGCATGTTACAGGCCACCCTCACAAACTCAGGAACCTCACATGGCCTTCCTGAAAACACTAGAGGGGATAAATGTATCACCAAACACCATCATACTAGGTGACTTCAATTACCCTAATATAGACTGGGAACACTACTCAAGCCCAAACACCCTAGCCCAAAAGTTCCTGGAATTCATAAACTCAAATGCCATGGAACAACTAGTCACCATCCCCACAAGAGGAGATAACATACTTGATCTCATCATCACGAACATGGGAGCACAATGTTCAACACCGAAGTATACCCCTCACTGGTGAGATCAGATCACAAACTAATCTCGCTGGAGGTCCTCATCCCACCCCACCTGAAATAAAAAGACCACAGTAAAGAACTTCTCAAAAGCCAACTTCACACTTCTAAAGACTAGTGTGGTCTCCTTTAAGGCCCCGAGCCGGCGGAAAACAGTACTCAAGCCGCTGAATCACTTACAAATGCCTTCTACCAGCACCTGCAGGACTGCATGGATAAGGCAATCCCAAGCAAAACAAAGACTCTTTGTACCAAAGGCAAGCGTCCAGTCTGGTGGACCCCAGCCATAAACAAACTCTACAACAAAAGGAGGAAGCTACTACAAGATAGAGCAAAATCCTTAAAAGGTAAGACACCCTTGATCACTATAAGTAAAAACTAAGAGCTCTCATAAAATCATCCAAAGCAAATTTCGAGAGAAAAATAGCTAAAGACTCAAAAGACAATCATAAGGCCTTCTTTAGCTATGTTAGAAACCTGGGAGGAAACTCCCAGATATGCTCAGAGCTAGTTCAAAATGATGTGAAGATTACTGATCCTACAGACATTGCCAACATACTGGCTGACAGGTTCAGTGCAAACTTCTCCCCCCAAAAGGAGAGATATCTATACCAAACGATTGCAGCCCCCCAAACATCCCCAGCGCCCAAGTGAGAACTGCTCTCTCCAAAGCAAAAAACACAGCATCCATGGGACCTGATGGTGTCCCCGGCTGTGTGCTCCACGAACTCAATGAGGAATTAAACCCACAGCTAGGACAGCTGTTTAATCAAAGTCTTACCTCTGGATACGCACCCAGGAGTGGCGCACTGCAACTGTGGTCCCACTTCACAAAGGCGGTGCCTCCACCGACCCTGGAAATTACTGGCCCATTAGCTTGACAAGCCTTATCTGCAAAGCCATGGAGAGGATCATAATGGACCTCATAAATAAAGACATAGGGAATTTGCAGACTTTGGATCCAACCCAGTTTGGCTTTGTCAAAGGCAGATCATGCCTTTAAACTTGGTTGACTTTTTCAAACAGTCACCAAAGCCATTGATGAGGAAAGGCAGTCCATACAGCCTACCTCGATCTGGCTAAGGCCTTCGATACAATACCCCACTCGGGTATCATTGAAAAACTCATCAGCTTAAATGTCAACCCATACATCACAAGATGGGTTGCAAACTGGCTGAGTGACAGAACCCACAGGGTCAGAGTTGCTGGCGCCATGTCAGACTCAAAGCCTATCACAAGTGGTGTCCCACAGGGCTCAGTCCTGGGCCCACTCTTGTTTGGCATCTACTTTTCCGAAGTACAAGCAAACACAGGAGGGTTATGGCTGACAAAGTTTGCAGATGACTGCAAACTGGGCGCCATAGTAGAAAACACATCTGACACAGATATCCTTCAGAAGGGTCTCACAGAAACGGATAACTGGTGCCAGAGCCATGGCCTAAAGTTAAATGCCAAAAAATGCATAGTCATACCCTTCAGGAAAAACAAGGTTACCCCTAGCTACCAAATAGGTGGCAATCCACTGAGCACAGAAGAAGTTATCAGGGACCTGGGGACCCAGATTGATAGTAGTCTGTCATTCTTACCCCATGTAGCTAAAGTAGTTAGGAAGACCTTCTACATTGCCCACCTTATCATGAAGGGATTCTCATCTAGATCAAGGGAGGTCATAGTCTCCCTTTACTCATCACTCATCAGACCAATGATTGAGTACAATGCCCCATTCGGAATGTATCTGACCCGACACTTGCAGCAGCTGGAGAGGCCACAAAAGTTCCTCACCAAAAGGATAAAGGGTCTCAAAAATCTGTCCTATGCTGCCCGACTGAAAGAACTCCAGCTCTATTCAGTCGCCACGCTTGCTCAGAGGTGACCTTTGCCTAACATACAAGGCCATGTCAAACCCAGATTTGATGAATATGCTTCACCTCAAAAATCTAGATCCATCAGAGCCACAAGGGCGGAGACTTAAACCTCAACACGGCTATTAATAGGACGTGCTGGAGGGATAGATTCATCACCCAAAGACTCCCTATGCTGTGGAACAAAATCCCGGTACATGTGAGGCAGAGCACCTCGCTGGCCTTGTTCAAGAGAAATCTTGACCAATGGATGGGAGATCGCAGATATACCCCAGGGATTACCTCAGTGTCACTGCTCGACAGAGGCACAGCAAAATAATGGGTATAGTTCCCCATACTAAAGGGGTGGCGTAAGCCACAAAACGATGGGCTAGGCTTGTAAATGCCCTCGGGCAGATAGCCTAGTATGAACCTATGAACCTATGAACCTATGATCCTATCAAATGGACTAGAATCTTGTTGTAGAAAGGATCCTGTGTATTAATCAAAACATTTCCTAATGATTGAACAACAGAAAGACAATATTGTAAGAAATATCAGCATGGAAACTGAAGTTGAATTAATAAATAAAAAATTCTGAAGAAAAAAAAATCAATGATAGCAGATGTTTGTACAGAGGCTTAAAAAATAGTGTTAGTAAAGAAGCGAGGGCAAAAATAAAAAATAGAAGTGTACTTAAATGAGGACTTTCAAAGCAAGGAAATGCCAATACGTACTGCAAGTGTGATAGGTAAGAAAATGTAGAGTTATAAACACATTTTGTTCAAAAGAAAACAGAGATCTAAACAGAAATGGAACTCTCGAGATGTTTGTTCTGATATTGGAGAGCTTAAAGGTTAAGTAGAGTATTGTACAGAGCCACCCTTTATAGGGAAAGACTCAAAAGAGGCTACAATGCCAGTATCTCTGAGAGGGGATGTTATACTTACAAAAAAAGGTTAGTGAAAAAAAGTGACCAGAATTAGTAATCTTAAACGTAAGCCATATAAACTAAAAAAAAGTAGAGATGATACTTTAGATATATCAAGACAGAATGTAACCAAGGTTATAGGAGAGGATAATGAACAAGTTTTTCTCATTACTGTTTACTCTTCATTTGAGTTAAAATATGACCTTTTTCTGCAGAGTAAATAAAGGCAGAGAAAAAAATATAGATAATTTGTTAGTGCCAAAACCTTATAGGACAATAGTAATGAATGTATTCCATAAGGATGAGCACAACTAAGGCAAGAGCATGTATAATGAAAGAGATAGAAAATGTCTGTACTTTTTGTTCAGAATGACAAAAAAAAAATACACTCCCCTTCTGGATTTATATATGTCTGTTATAAACGTGCAGTTTGAACATGTCACTCTATACATTGTGGAATTGCAATTAAAATCTAGCGTGAGTATCACTGCATATTAATAGTAAAAGGCTGTGCTATAAAATTTCTGGAAACTGTACCTGTACAAAATGATAGTGGTAAGGTTCTTTCCTGGTAACTGGTAAAGTTATTCTCTTGAGTGGGTATCCTTAAAGAGCCACTTATTGACCAAGGTACATACTTTATGTCAAAGTACTATATCAATTGTGGCAATGCTTTAAGATTAAATAGTTAAAAATCTTACTATTTATGCAGGCTAATGGTCTAGTAGAGAGGTTTGATAAAACACGGAAATCCATGTTAAGGAAAGCAATTGCTGTAAATGGTAACAATTCGGACTTAAAGCTCTTCTTCTTCTTGTTTGCAATCACACAGATACTACAAGCTCCAATTGGATTTACGCCATATGAACTCCTGAATGAGCATTCCAGGAGTCTGCTTAATGTTGATAAAAAGACTTGGGAAGAAGAGAAGACACTATTTAAAAGTGTAACTGAACGTGATATTAATCTAAAGGGTAGACTGATCTTAGTTATGCCCATAGTAAAAGAGTGCACACAGAAAGCCAAATATATGCAACAAATAATCTATAAT
>NC_056725.1:1987530848-1987693348 GCF_019279795.1 Protopterus annectens
CTGCATGTCCTCCCTTTGATTTTGTGGGTTTCCTATGGGTGCTCTGGTTTCCTCCCACATTCCAAAGACATGTGTTTGGAGTGTTTCTCCTTGGGCCTCTGCTGAAAATGGGCTCTGTCCTAATTGGACTTTCCTGGTAAACAAATGTTAAACATGTGTGTGTGTGTGTGTGTGTGTGTGTGTGTGTGTGTGTGTGTGTGTATGTATATATAGTGGGATCCATGTGCTGGGCTAAATGTTCAAATATTGAACATTTTTTCATTGAACGTTCATAATAAACCTGCTTTGATGCTGGTTGCTGGTATTTGTGGGGATTGCGAGATTTCCCTTTCCCTAATGTGATGCAGTCTCAAAGTGGTACATATAAGTTTCAGTGGGAGGTGCATAAAAGCTGTTTTTTTTGTATTATGCGGTTATATATACATACAAACAAATGACTTTTCATTGATAATATCACTTAGATACATATACATAACAATGTTACTAGAATGCAAGCCCGAGAAGTCTACAAAAAAGTAAAGAAAGAAAGAAGTAGCACACAAGCACAACTGAAGGAATTTATATAACTAAAGCAAGATATTTTCAAGTAGGTTGCTACGTGGATAATGAAGTGTCACATTGGTGAACACAGCCACAATGGAGCCTGACAGTATTCCAGGTTGCCTGTAAAATAGCCTGAAACATGACTATCAGGACCACTTAAGTCACTTTTCAACTATAGCCTCAAAACAGGCTATGTACAAAGTCAATGGAGAATGTCAATGTTTATCCCTCTTCACGAGGGTGGACCATCAGGAAACCCCAGAAACTACGATCTTTTAGTCTGACTAGGCTAATTTGCAAAGGCATGGAATGATCATGGAAATGATCAGCAAGGACATTAGCAAGGACATTAGCAACTCACAGACACTGGACTCATCGCAGTTTGGTTTTGTCAAAGGAATGTCATTTCTACTTAACCTTGTAGACTTCTTTGAGAAGGTACGAAGGCAAGGGATAACAGGAAAATGGTGCATAACATCTACCCAGACCTGGCTAAGGCATTCAAAACAATAGCCCACTCAGGTATTGTGGATAAACTCACTGGACTAGTCATAAATCCCTATACAACTCACTGGATTGCCAGCTGGCTCATAGATAGGGCACAAGAAATCAGCATTGTTAAGACCATGTCCAGCAAGTGGAAGGTCACCAGTGGAGTGCCACAGGGCTCTGTGCTGGGCCCACTCCTTTCTGGCATTTACTTCTTCGAGGTAAAAGCTAACATCTGTAAGACCTCTGGCTCATCAAGTTCACAGATGACTGCAAATTGGTAGCTATCATAAATTCTCCCATGACACTAGCATCCTGCAAGAGGATCTAACACAGACAAATGACTGATGCCAAAGCCATGGATTAAAACTCAATGCAAAGAAGTGCATTATAGTGCCTTTTGAAAAAAAATACCCAGTCAATTTACTCCATTTATAAGTTACACCTAAGAGTTGACCCTGTAGTTCGACATCTATGAACATATGTAGACAGCAATCTAGTGTTTGACCAAATGTATCTAAGATAGTAAGACAATCATTCTATGTTGCCCAACTTATAAGTAAGGGTGGGACATCTAGGTTCAATAAAATGATGGTACCATCTACTCATCCCTTATCTGACCCATCACTGAGTATAATGTCCCCTTTGGCATTTATCTGACTATGCATGTGCAACAGTTGGAATACCCACAGAGGTTCATCACCAAGACAATACAAGGTATTAGTGCACTGTCCTATACAGATTGCCTTGGAGACCTGTCTCTATACTAGGTTTCCTATAGGTAGTTGAAAGGTGATCTGTGCTTGGCATATAAAGCATCCTTAGAGCCACCCCTGATGGAGCTTTAGCACATCCACAAAACGAGCAACACCAGAAACTCTAGAGCCAGAGATCTGAACTTTGGTTTTGGCATAAATAAAACATGCTAGTGAGACATATATATGACTCAGGGTATCCCCAAGCTCTGGAATAGGGTCCACATCCATATGAAGCAGATAAAGACATACACAATTATACCAATAAGCAAGGCTGAAGTACATACTGCTTCCACTACTTTACCTACAGTAGTAACTGAAATACAATGAGGTTAAACAATTATATAAGCAATTATTCATAAATGAGTAAGAACAAGAAATCAAAACTTTTTTGTCTGCAATACATATTGATAAATGCAAGTTTGTGAGTAAGCAAGCAGTAGCTATCCACTTTGTGCATCAGACATACATGCAACCCTAAGTCACAATGACATGTGCAAGGGGCAGCGCAGGGGAGGGGTCTTAGGAAGCCAAGGCTGGCAGAAAAGAAGTGAGTGTGTTCAAGTAAGAAACAGATGTATCTGTCAGAGTATACAGTGTTCATCGTAAACACATGTATCTATCAGGGTATACAGTGTTCAGGGTAAACACGTATCTATCAGAGTATACAATGTTCAAGACCAGTAGTAACAGATGTATAGCACTCAACAGTAGTGTTTATATAGCCTGCATATATGTGAGGTGGTGTGGGCAAGTGTTTTTTTTTCAATGTGTGTGTGTGTGTGTGTGTGTGTGTGTGTGTGTGTGTGTGTGTGTGTGTGTGTGTGTGTGTGTATATGTGTGTGTGTGTGTGTGTGTGTGTGTGTGTGTGTGTGTGTCTACATGAATACAGTCAAGCACTGTGCTAGAACTATGTACTGGCATCTCAGACAGGTGTGAGCTCTGCATGGTGTTATAGTCAGTTCAATATCATTGTCCCTAACCATAAGAACCACCTCTGTTGGGAGTTGCATTGCTACTTCCACCTCCCTGACTAGGAATCAGGGTGCTACCCGAATGTGACTGATGTCTGCTGGATGAGCTCTCCTCATGATTCTGTCCAGGACTATGACCTCATGGTCTACCACATCTAGGTGTGAACACCACAATCACTGATGGATCAGTGGAAATAGTGTCACTACAGTAGTGGGGTCTTACATGGTAATGTCTACTAACACTAGAAAAGATAGCAGTTGTCCAGTCACATGGATACCTACCCAACCCCAGCAGATGTCCCATCACAGACATTGTCCCATTCAATGTGTCATTCATCATGTCCAAGGAATCACCCACATGGTTTAGGGAGTCATGCATGTCAGAATGCATGAAGTGTAGTACTCACACATCTCTTTCAAGTCCTTGTTGGAATGCGCCTGTGCTTCCACTTTGACCATACATATATATTTGGTGGCACCAAATGACACACCAGCATCAGGAGGAGAATGAACAGCCGATGTCCCCTGAGGGCCTCTACCAATCATCCTGTGTAGCACCTCACCCTCATGATGGCTATGGGGAAAAGTAACCAGCTCTGCAACTGGAGTAACCACACTACCCTGATGAACTGTATCACCCTCAACTTGAACTATGCTAGAGGTCACTGTGTCCTGGGCAGACATAGGCATACTGACTGTGTCTGAAAAATGGGCAGGGGGATGTGGGAGTCACAAACTCAGTGCAAGAAGATGTGAGAAGACTGAATGTGTCACTGCATTGCAGTAGTAGCTTTGCTCACTGTTAGATATGCACTTTTGATAAATTTCATGTTCCTTCAAAGTGTTATTCCAAACATTTTTGTGAATGCTTTTGATAAATATCGCCCACTGCATTTGTACACCAGTTGGCAGCATGGAATGCACTTTTACAACTTAAGGAAAAAGGTGAAAACATTAGTTATGCTGCCTTATGTAGTGCAAACCAGCCTGATGGTATTGCATAGCTGTCAGCACTCAGGTGTAATTTCTTCACTGATAACTATCCAATCAGGTAACTTTCTCTGGGGCATACGGTGTAAGTGCAGTGAGCTTAGAGAACAGGACAGCTGATTCATGGTTGGAATCAAAAAACAAATTGATAATTTTACAGAAGGTGCTCTGAATACATAGTTATTTACATTTTGTGATACCATTGTGTTGTTTAAAAATCAAATGTTGTTCACATGGCTAACAGCATACAAACTACTGTGTGCCCCCTTTTACATTATGTGTCATTAACTACAAGTCTGATAATGCATTCCACAAAGTACATCTCTGATGTTGCTATGAAATGTGAGAAGGATGGCTGTGTTACTTGAATCCATTTCTTGCTCTGGTCATCACTATACATAATTGATTGCATTTAATTTCACTTCAGCTTTTTTCTCTATCATATATTTTTTTCTAATGTCTTTTCTATTTGCTATCCATAAGCACCGAACAAACAGTTCACTGGCTAAAGTGAACTATTTAGTTTAAGCTGCCTTATGTAGTGCAAATATGCCTGGCATTGTTGCACAGACCTGAGCACCATGTGTAGTAATTACTACAGCGAATGCACCTGACAGATATCCAAATCTATGGCACAAGGTATAAAAGAAGGGAATTGAGTGAAATAAGGCATGTGATGAATTTACATTTGTTCTCTGCTTGGCAGCATGCAAACATGCTTCATTATCTAAGAAAAAGTAAAACATTTAGTTTAGATTGCCTTATGTACTGCAAACACATCTGGCTACACTATTTAGCTGGCAGACTCTGGATAGTAGTCAACAAAGAAAATATACTTGTCATGTAACGTTCTCTGTGGCAGAGAGTATAAATCAAGTTAATTGAGAGAAATAATAATACATTCTTTGAGTCCTGTTTATATATCATATTTCAATTATTCTCAATATGTATTTTTTTTTTAATTTTTATTTTTTTAATCTGCATTTGCTATCTGCTTGGCAGTGTGCAAACATGGCTCACTATTTACGGAATAAAATGAAAAATGTAGTTTAGGATGCCATGTGTTGTGCAAATATGCCTGGAAATGGTGCACTTTCCTCAGCACTTTGAACAGTATTGAAAGGAAAGAATTTCCACCTGTAACATACCTATCTCTATGGTAGAAGGTGTAAGTGCACTGAGTTTAGATAAAGAACACAGCTGATTAAGGGTTCATAGCCAGTTAAAAGATAATTTTACAAAAGGTGTTAAGAATGCCATTTCTTACAGAATTTTGATTAGAACTGTAACAATTAATTAAAATGATAATGTTAAACATTTTTATTGCAGGCAATGTGTCAGTAATGATGACAAGCTGAAGGTGGAAATGTTGGAAACAGCTTGGCAAATTAGATTAAATGCAACCCAGTATCTGGGTATACATGATAGTATATCTATTTTTCCCTACCTGAAGTCAAGGAGTAACATTATCAACTAATGAAACACATGTTTTTTCCATAAGCAATTTTACTACATAAAAATTGTCATTATTAATTTTGAGTGGTCATTACAATAGTAATTTATTTATTATTTATCTTTACAACATGATAAATTATTATGAGTGACTATATATGTTGATATAAATACAGTATATATATATATATATATATATATATATATATATATATATATATATATATATTTGTATTTAGTATTATACAATTGTATAAATAGAAATAGGTGCAACAGTACAATATATACACATCTCTATATGCACATTTCTATGGAGTTTTGTTAAGTGCTAGGAGTTTATTTAATTATAAATATATACACATTTTTACTGAATATATGAGTGTTTTTAAAGCAACTGGAACAGTTTACTATGATATATTATTTTAGATTTTTTAGATTAATTACTTTAGACTAATTATTTATTTACTAATGTATTAATGTATTGATGAATTTGATTGGTTGTTGCTAAATGATGTAACTACTTATATGAGTGTTTTAAAAATTTTCCACTGACTCTGATGAAACCATATGTATTATGGTAAAAGCGCTAAGCTCTGTGGACTTTGGTGATTAAAGCGGAATTATTCTACAGTTTATCCTGGCTTTAGTTATTTTACAAATGTGTCAGTAATGCTTACATTAGTAAACTTTAATATTTATTATTTATCATTAATGCTTTATGCATAACTCTAAAGCTGTGTGTCTAATTTCTTAAACTTGACAGTCATGAAATTAAAATTCACTTGCATATGTTTGATTGTCACAATACTTTTTTTTTATAATCGTCATGACTCATCATGTATCAGAACTATGTGTTTAGGACAGTTATGTCTGGTGAAGTATGTGTGTAACATACCCTGACCTGTATTACTCAGCTCATTCAACTGCATGCATATAAAATATATTTACAAACAAAAATACTGACTTTTATGTAAGAATGCATTCCCAAGACTAATTGAAATCACATACATGCAAGCATCTATGAATCGTATCTCCATTAATTATTAAATTAGTATATCTCAAACTACCATACTTGAAATGTAGTTCTCCTGTGGCAATGCCAATTAATAAGCTAAGTTTCAGTGTTTCCATTCCTTTTCCCATGGGTTTGATTCTCAGCTGATATAGCAATATAAGCCCCAACATTACAATATGTCACAACTCATCCTTCTTCTCCTTTCAAACTGCAAGGAGTAAAACCTGCCATTAAGCATGCCATTGGCGAATGATGGAACTGTGTAAATAGTTTGAGCATCACACGTGGCAAAGCCAATGTGTCTGCCAAGGAATCCATATGCTTTCAATTGCACAAATGCAGCTGGCAAGGCTGTATCTTTGAGCACAATCACTTACAACTGAGATCTGAACTGGGTGCCAATTCCGATAAATCTTGTCAGTGTGACTTTTGCAGACATGGTTGGTGGTGTAGGGAATGGTGATGAATTTAGAGCAAAATAGATGGAGTGTTGAGAATACTAGGATATTTGTGGCACTCCTCATGTAGCTCTACAGCTGTAAGCTGCTGTAGGCCAATTATACTAGGTCTCAGTATAAGGCTGAGGCTTAGAATAGCTTGAGCAAGGCTGTCTTCAGTGCAACTGGCATTCCACATATTAGGTAACAATGTAGTCAGCACTCAGCACTATAGTGACCTTAAGAAGTGAGACCAGGACCTCCTAAACTGATGAGAGGCTGAATTTAGGACTGCAAACACTCCTCAGATGTTTAAGAATATTGACTCATAACCTATCCATGATATGGCATTAATGATCTAGCCTGCCAATGCAGTTACTCATTATGCTTTCATATATATATACTTTTTTTGTACTGTACAGTTGTAGAGGAAATAGCTGCAAACCATGGGGTGCACCAGGAGAGATTAACTCACCTCAGAGAGGTGTGGGGTAAGTATGACCCAGGTCTAAATTCAAGTCTGAAATTTCTTTTCTTTCCCTCAGCTATTACCATCTTGAGGAGCCATACTTCAACCTTGATCTCAAGGGGTCTATATCACCAGATCGAATGTTTAGGTTATTGAACACCTAAACATCAAACTGGTAAGACTGAAACTGAAAACCATGAATAGCACAAGGAATGACCTCTGCTGGCCACAAAAAACAAAACAAAAACAAATTTAAACCCAAACAAAGTGGGAGGCTTTACCCCCCCACACCCCCAATGTGAGGTACTGTGCCCCCCACACTCCCCTAATTAAATATACCAACTCTGAGATCGCTCTACAGTAGACAAAATGGGAAAATCTGGCTAACGACCAAGGGAAATCTTTCTCTGCTTCAAATTGGCCATTCACAGTTTTCTGCTTGCTGTCTTACCAGTTCAATGTTTGGGTGCTCGATAACCTAAACATTCAATCTGGTGATACAGTCCCAATCTCAAGAATGCGTGCCTTCTCCAGTAACATTTGCTGCTTGCATTAGTGAATGAAAACACCAGATTAAGTGCATGTAGGTTCAATACCCAGAAGCAACAATGACTTTTTAGGGTCTATATTACATATCCGAACATTTAAATGTTCGAATCGCTAAAGATCGACCTTTAGCGATTGAACACTCAAATGTTCTTATATGTAACAAAACAATAAAAAAAAAGGAAATGGTTTAAGCAGGGGGCAAGCCCCCCCCTGTGCCCCCCCACCCCCGCTACTTAAATATACCAACTTCGAGATCGCACTTCAGTGCACTACAGTGCAGAAACAGGAAATTTCCCATTCCCTACACTGTAGCGTGATCTTGGAGTTGGTATATTTAAGTAGCGGGTGTCTGGGGCACAGGGGGGCTTGCCCCCCTGCTTACAACCTTTATTTTTTTTTCTTTTATTTATTTATTTATTTATTTTTAATTTTTATTCATATTCGAACATTTAAATGTTCGGTCGCTAAAGGTTGATCTTTAGCGATTCGAACATTTAAGCATTCGGATATGTAATATAGACCCAGTTTTTATTTGTGGATAAGTACTTCTAAAATATTAACAGAAATAATATGTCAGGGGCAATTCAAATATATTAATTGCATTTATTATGTTTGAATGCATACATTCTACCATACCTCCCAGCCACAGATTTTTGCAGAATGTCCAGATTTTTGCCTCATATTTTTGGTCTGTTCCTTATAAAATGTGTGTTTTTCTAGCAAATTGTTGAAGATTGAAGTAATTAAATAATAATAAATAATAACAGACATTTGAGATTCAGATTTTATATTATTTAGGAAATTTATAATAATGCAAAACCTGTTATTCCAACAACTTTCTACATTTTAGGAGCAATATTTGAACAGTCCCTAACTTCTTGCCTTCATCCCCACATTCTTTCTGGCTTTGTCCGGATTTCTTGCACAAAGAGGCTGAGAGGTATGCCTCCTATCCATCATAGAGAAATAAAGACTGCTCAGTGTTATATCATAGCCATAAGATTTGTTTGTTTTATGACACATTAATACCTTCCCATAATATATTGATGTGGTAAAGGTGTGCAATAGTACATTATCATAACTGTTTATGTATTGCCAAACAAATATCATTGAAAAAATAAATGTGACATGCCATGTATCTATCTCTTTTTTGTCTCCTCACCATATCTCTCTTATATTTTATTTATTTTTTGTGATTTTATAATTTATTAACATTCTGCTGTTTACATAGTTTGCTTCTGAAAAAATAGATTAACAACAGCGCAGTGAGGTAGACTGACTATTATGGCTCAGCCATCCATACCTCCACAGATGACAGCACAGACTCCTGGCAATTCAGGGTCATAGCCTGTCAGCATTGCCTCCACAATGCCTGCCCTACCTGCTCCACCTGTGTCAGGTAGCTATGCCCCAGCTGCTGGTACAGTGGCATCCTCTGGGAGCAGTAACAGTGGTGGTATCAATTTTGTCATCTGTTAGGGGGCGACAGGCCTGGTGGAGGATATCATGGATAGAAACCTTAGTGCACATATTGGCAGAGTGGAAAAGGTCCAGTGCTGGATTGCAAAGGTGATGCCACATCTGGCACTGACCCAGGGAGCTGGTACAGGGGACAGTGATGACAGTTCTGAAGGTCTTAACTTGTGTGTTGTCATAGGGAGCATTACCTTGTAAATTGTTGTGTGCATGATGGATGCATAATTTTCTATCTGTGTATTATCAATTTAAATATGTACCTGCTTTCTGTTTCATCTCATACAGGGATATGATGCCCAAGAAAAAATCTGTACCCCACAAGACATCATTCACTGATGGAGAAAATTAGGTCATATCCAGGCCTTACATCACCATGGAACTTTTATCTTGAGGAGGGGTAGAGGTGATCGATCTGCCCCAGATAGGGTATAGCAGCAGGTGATCAATGACATCAATGCTGTAAGGGAGCATGGGAGAAGTTACTCCTAGATTTGACACAGGGCAAGTGGTATGATAACCTTTGCCCAATGCAAGAGTGCTGCAATTGATCTGGAATAAGTGGCTATGGAAGGTGATCCTGCTAACAAACCACCATAAACTAAAAACAAGGAGTTCATCTCCACTGTCAGAGATTCAGATAGCTTGCAGAGAGTTCATACAGAATCCTTGATGTTGGTACTGATGTGGATGACAGACCCAGAGTGTCTCAAGCAGAACTTCCAGGTATGCAAAATAAAAATAACCGTGTCATTGTATATATCTTTATATGCTTATATCTTATATGTCTGTTATCTAGATCTGGCAATATGTGTGAGTCAGATGACACAGTAATAAAAGGATAGAGGAGGGTGTTTATTTTTTGGGGGAGGATTTCAACTTGCTAGTAAATTTCTGCATGGTATTCTTAATCTGCGCTTGCAAAGAAGATTGCTCTCTATTTCTTGTTTCATTTGCATTATGATACATATTATCCGTCCTTCCTTTCCCTTCTTTACATACAGAGATATCTGGATTGCAGTCTGCAAGACCACCTATGCATGGTAAACATGCATTTGTTATTGTTACTTCTGTACATAAGGTAGATGTATTGCTTTACCATCTTTTATAGTTTAACATACTTTCCATATATGAAAAAAGTTTTGATGAGTTGTATACCTTATTTGTCTTTGTTTTATTTCTTACTTGTTATTGTAGGTGATCCTGTCAGTGGCACTGTGGAACTCCTACCACTTGATGTCAGAGTACCGTACAGAGACCAGCAAGGTAGATATCATAACTTTAACACATTCTTTGGGCTACACATGTA
This sequence comes from Protopterus annectens, assembly GCF_019279795.1. Taxonomy (NCBI): domain Eukaryota; kingdom Metazoa; phylum Chordata; order Ceratodontiformes; family Protopteridae; genus Protopterus; species Protopterus annectens. The sequence goes on from NC_056725.1 coordinate 1,987,541,304, forward strand.
AATATACCTGACCTTACTACAAAGGTATACAGCATCTTCTGCAGTAACTGTTCAAATTCCAAGAAGATAAACCTACAAAATGTTCATTAGGTAGCATTCTTTACCAGACTTTGTAATGCAGACAAATAACTGATATACCTAGGCTATGCCTACAGTACACGATAAAGGAAAACCAGACAGATTAAAACATGGTTTGTATTAAGCATTGCAGTTCATCCTTAATGTAACACTAAAAGCATTTTGTAAAACAAATAGTAAGATAACTTGACATGAAGGCAGTTTAGAATACAGCTAAATCTCCAAAAGTCTGTATATTTAACAGTATCGAGCTGTCTGAATTTAAACAATCTCCCTGCTATATCACACATTCATTAGAAACACAGTTACTTTAATACAGAGCAGTGTCAGCCCTATGAGCACTGTGACTATGCAAATGAGGTGTTAGATCATTAGCATCCTTGAATGCCACAATCTGCACTAAGTTTAGGATAGGAAACATGGTGTAAGGAGCTACACAATTACATTTCCATGCCCTAGCACTGCAAGGACAAACACTGAGAAGCGCTACCTGCTCATGGCTTGCATGTATCTGTGATTAGTCCCACTGCAGGAACAATCAGTGTTTTACAGTCTCCCCTCTTTGATGTTCACATACTGAATGTATGTCAGGGAGAATAGACTTAACAAAGAAGCCGAAAGTACATTCACTGAGTTAGGACAGCAAAATTTCTAATATTCAAATGCTGTTTAATGACCACAGTTACTGCCTCTTATTAAGAAATATGCATATTCAAGGGAGTACATTAAACATTCCTACAGACACTTTATGAAATAAATGTCAGTCTTGCTGTTAGGAAGACATGGAGAAGGGAATGAGGCACCATAAAAAGAGAGGAATACATTGCAGTCTTTCTTCAATATTTTGTGAGTACATAGGTTTCTAGCTGCTGCCAATATCAATCTCATCTAGACATTTACTGTCAAATGAGAAAGAACAACTTTCATATCTTGTTTCTGTTGCAGTTTCAATGTGACTTGATACAATGTGACATCTTGAGTACATCTAAACACATTTACTCCTATATAATATATGTCATAGTATTTGGCAAATATGTGAAATGATGTTAAATGATTGCTCTTAATACCATGGTTTGATAGTTCAAATCCTCACAGGTTCCTGTTGCAAGGTAAAGCTGAGAAAACAACAGAAATGTAAAAAGTACTTGCTTCAACATGGTTAATTTTTTCCTTGATTGTTTGTGCTCTGTTTTGCATTGCCCTCTGTTGACTAGCAGCAGCCAGTAGCAGTGAACAAGCAATTCAATTCTCAAGGTAAAAACTGACAAATTTAATTTGGAATGCCATAAATCAGACAGGAACATCTTCTGAGGATGGTGAGTATCCACATGGGTGCAGAGTCACTGCATCTTCTGGTGTAAGTAGATGAAGCTGTGTGAGATTCTACTCCCATAGTGGCTCTATTTCTCATGCTCCATTAATGACAGCAGTGTCCATATCCACAAGTGGAAGGCTATAGAGTGATGGTCTTGGATGTAGTTGTGAGGAGAGCTCATCCAGTAGACATCAATCATGTTCAGGCAGCAACCCAACTTTAGCCAGGGCTGTTGAAGTAGAGGTGGAACTCCTAGCAGAGGTAGCTGTCATGATCAGGGATGATGAAGCTGAACTGTACTCTAACATGCACAGCTCACAGCTATCTGAAATGCCAGGACATGGTGCTAGCAGACTGCTTGATTGTATTCATGCAGACGCACACACATATTAGAAAAAATCACTTGCCCACATAACCTCACACATATAAAAGCTATTTAAACAGTACTGTTTGTGTGTTATACATCTGTTATTACTGGCCTTGGCCACTGCTTACTTTCATAGATGCTCACACACATTCACTTCTTTAGTATCAGCCTTAATCTCCTGCCCCCTCATCACACTGTGCAAATGATGATGATTGTGCCCTGCCCTTTGCACATGTCTTTGTGACTTAGGGTTGCATATATGCCTGATGCACACAGTGGATATCTAATGTTTGCCTATTCACATGTTTGCATTTGTCAATATGTATTGCAGAAGAAATGTTTTTGATTTCTTGTTTCTATTCCTTTATTAAGGATTGCTTATATAATTGTTGAATCTCATTGTAGTTCAGTTAGTATTGTAAGTAAAGCAGTCAAACCAGCAGATACTTTAGTCTTTCTTCTTGATATACTTGTGCAAATGAGGATATAATTGACCTGTTCTATGTTTTATGGAGAATGGTCACTTGAAAAGTTTGATGCACAGTGCTGTTTAGAGCACTTAACTTTATATTGAAAACATTAGACATATGAGCTGTTACTGACATAATTGCACACCTCAGACAAATGATGTACTTAGGGGCAAATACATATTTCCATATGAACGTACTCTTTTATGTAACATTTTTATTTGGGTTAAAGGTTCCACATTCATGTCATTACTGCAGGTACAAATTGTTTCCTTGGGAAGTGTCCCTGTCTGATGCTAACATAACGTAGCCATTACATAGTTAAGTAAAGGTTGTGGAATTTGACAGGCACCAGTTTTCTTATCTGTACATGAGTGGTATCTTAGGCTTTGACCTAGGTAGTGACTGTCTGTGCTATCCTTTGCATCTTAGTCAGAGTCAGGGCATGCTGTCCATGCCTCCATCTGCCAGCAAAATCTCCCTCAGACTCTTCATCTGTATCTGCTGCTGCTTCTGCTGGCCCTGCCTGTGGTCATTCCCCTTACTGTCCTTGTTGAAGCTGTTTCCTAAGAATTATATTGTGTAACAAGGCATAGACATTATTTTGATAGAGATGCCTGTATTGTACTGCAGTGCACCTCCTGATGTGTCTAGACACTGGCACCTTGATTTCAGATATCCAAACCTGTATTGCCCACTAGATGCCCTTGATGAATGTCACACCTTGCAAATCTTATGTACAGTTCACAGGTCTGCCATATGTGCAAGTTGTGAAAACTGCCTGAGTTATCTGCACAGACATTGTAGATGATCCCTTGGGAATTACAGATAAGATGATAGTTTACAGAGTGGTAACTTTTTCTGTTGCTGTACCTCCTTCTGTGTTCAGAGGTTGGGGATTTTATTTCTATGTGTGTGCAATCTATGACTCCCAACACTTCAGGGAAGTGTGCTACTGCATAGAATTCCAGCATAGTTTCTACTCTCTCCTGTGGGGTGCGTGGTAACCAGATGTCATACCTTGCATGTTGTAGTATTGCATTTAAAAACTGATGTAATATTCTAGATGCTAATACCTATGACATCCCTAATATTACCCTTATGGGCATCTGGAAAGTACCAGTAGCTAGTATACATAATTCTACATATACCTTTGTTTCCACTGGGATGGGCTCTACATATTTTCCCTGGGGCCTGTGGTGGGCTGATAGAGGTTGCATAGTTCCTCCAGTGTTTCTCTGCCCACCCTATATCACTCAGCAAGTTCTGTGTCGTGCAGTCCATGATAAGTCAAATGGGGTCTAAACACCCTTCTTCTTCATGCCTTAGGTCTGGCAGCACCAGCACCTTGATTTAAAGCCTGTTTCACATACAGCATAATGATAGCAGCAGTGACCTGTAACATTTTTTTTCTAATTGTAATCATGTCTATATTCAAAAGAGTTTTGGAGTTTAGGGTAAAAGGTTATACTAAGTATACACAATTGCTTTATAGCTTCCTGAATAGCTCTACCATGTTGGAATGTTTAATTAGCAAATACTTTAGCTCTTTATGCTGCTAAAAGCATATTCTGTTGTTTCCCTTTTGTTTTTTGCAACTCTTCATGATGTATAGAGCCATTTAATGAATACCACATACTGTGCTATTGTGTTGGCAGTGCAGTATTTAGTGTAGCTGTTAATTAATCCAGCCCTTAAATTTTTGTGTCTTTAGGCACAGCAAACTAATCCTATTTGAGGAAATACTAACAGCTTCTTCCAATAAATTTATAGTTCTTTGTCTATATTTTTGATTGCCCTATAGGTAACTAAGTAAGACTATTCAGTGTAATTTTTTGAATTTAATAAAACATGAAAACTACTGTCATAAATATTTACAGCAACTTTGCCGCCATCTTTATCTCCCTTAACAAATTTCATATCTTTCATTTGCACCTTAAAAGCCGTGCTGTCATCAAAATTTAAATTAAACAAAAGTCTTTGCTAGTTATTGTAACAGTCTTCTGTCATCATAGATAGATTGAAAAAAAACTTATAGACTAGAATATAATGGTGTGTTAAAGTGCTTCTGTTTAATAATCTTCTGTTAGATAAAACATTGCTTGCATTCTTTTTTTAAGAAAATGTTTATTAATTTAACATATTTACAATATATGCACAGAAAGGAAGAATTTCTGTATCATATACTGTTATACAATGATAGGAATGCATTGATCATCAAGGTAATCTTACACAAACACATTAAGAGTCTTGGTATTTCAACGGCAACATTCCAAGGCTATCCCATCCACCAAAATTCTTAGTATGATTTGTAGATATTATTCTAATCACTTTTATCATGAAATAACCAGTTTATATTTAATTCATGCTCATATAATTCTAATTCAGTTAACATACAGATGTAGTCCAGCTGTACTGCAGGAATAAACATGTATCCTGAGTTCAAAAGTTTGTAATGTAAGTCATTGAATGAAAAAAAATCAGAAGTTGCAGATTGTTTTTAGCTTCTCCCTCACTGGCCCCTTAATGATTTACGTTACAAAATGTTGAGCTTCTAGATGTTGTAATAGTTGGACAGTATGTATGCATTTTATTTTGTTATGCAACGCTGATGTAATAATGCTGATGTGTGCAACACATATAAATGAATCTGATAAAAGCAAACAAATTTACCAAGTTGAGTTTTGACAGTTTGCTTTGCATTTTATGGTGTTTTGGAATAAAGACACATCGTTTTAAACTGATTGCAGGAAGAACAGCTTATGGAACTGCACTGTTTAATAAAAAAAAGATAGGCCAAAGACCATTGGTAAGGAAGAAATGGTAGTGACTTTGGTTTCATGTTCATACTGGAGGACATTGCTCCTTATTAATATTAACGATATATGCATAGTAATTGCATTACCCTATTTATGCACATTAATAATGCAACAGACAAATCCACTATGTGGTGCAGATGGATAAAGCCCTGACTCTGCCCCAGATAACCTGTATTCAAGTTTGAGTGCTGCATGAGTATGAGTAGGCAGTGAAGGATGTAAGATGAGCAGCTACAGATCATCCACTTGGGAGAAGGGTACAGAAGTTCCCAACTGACTTATAATGCAATAAGCTAGTTCAGAAAGTGTACTGCAGCTCTCAGGCTGGTGAAAATATGCAATACACAGTATAATTATTTTGGAAGTAAGTAATACCTGTGAGCAATGAATGACATAATAAATATTTGCATCATGTAATTTTGGAACACACACCAGGTCAGATCTCAGAGCGATGCATACCAATCATGTTCCCCACAGAAGAATGCATATCGGTCATCTCATGAAAAACACCCTTGAAGGCAATCCAGCACATTCCTGTCATAAGTGGTATATATGCCCTATTTTTTAGGACAAAGCCTGAAAAAGATGGACCTCTGACTGTGCCATAACTATTGTCTGTGTGTAAAGTACTTGCTGTCTGACAGACAATTGTTATATTGTATCCCCTCCTCATAAGCTACCTTCAGATTTCTGTATTGAATGCATATGCCATAGCAGATATCAACGGAGACTGTCACAAATAACTGAAATCAATGTGTGAATTAAGAAAGGAGTTATGAATATATTATGAACAACTGGATTTAGTTAGAATGCTGAAAATAAGCTACACATGTAACTGTCCACACAACAGTGAGCAGTATAATATCAATGCTTCGTTGACAAGGAACCTGTTTCCTTTGTGTAGTACACAAACTGTCCCAGAAATGAACCACGGTCTATTTGGTAGATATGCTATACAAGCCAGTAATCAATGCATATGCCACAGGAGCATTCACAGAATGTCATTCACCAAATAACTATTTCACTGCAATGTAATCACAGCCTGTAATGATATATCACTGTCCAACATAAAAATGGATACAAATAACTAGATGCAATAGTGTTTGTTCAGTGTCATACATTCATATACTGCTGCCCTTTCAGGAATTGAACAGCCAGCTATGCAGTTCTACCGACTAATGACGTGAGAATGAACCACAAGTGTCACAGTGGAAGGCTTAAACCAAGTGTGACACTCCATCTATGCTATCTTATTAAATCATATGTATGTGTCATAAATTATCTAATTGAGATAAAAGGGATGGTGAAGGCCTCTCCCACTGTAAATGTACACATAGTAATTGTGGCAGATGCCATTCATGCATTACAGTATACTTCACACAATGCTAATAGTCACTGAATGAGGATGCTGAATACTGGAGCATTTGAGAAAAAATATACATGATATTGTACAAAATGAATGCACAACAGTAGAAGTGTAACTACAATTATGAGATATGACGGTATCTCAAGGTCCTACATCATGTCATTGCTGCAAGGAATATGTGTGCCTGTAATTGCTGTACTAAAGCAACATACAAAATGTTGTCTTATTCCCTCATGCCAGGGGATAACATTTACTACATATGTTATGTAAGGAAAATGCAAACACATGTCATCATTACTCTGAAAAAAAGCATTGGAATCAACATCTATACATGTACACACCAAATGTGTTTGGCAACAGTGTTAGCAACATGTACAATTGCAATGTAATCTGAGAAGTAATGGCTGGATTGGAACTAACTACCTAAGATCACAAGCTACAGACTTGTGCCTAAATTGCAAGCACCACATGACATGTTTCAATACAACTGGTAGTGCACAGTTGAATGGATGACATCACCATTGTTTATTACCTGGATGTTTATGCTAGAAAGTGGTGGAAGGGCACAATAACACTGTACAGCTACACATCAGATATGTATTTGAAGAGTAGTGTACACAGTATGAGAAAAATACACTCACAGCTGGCCTCAAACCTTATATCTATGTCAGTACACAATGTACAAAGCACAGTATCAGAGTCACACACCACAGGAGAAGCTGAACTACAACTGGGAGATACTGCACTTCTAAAAGATTACGCAATCATTGTGTTGCCAAAAAGACATTTTCCCTGGGGATGCTAGAATTTCCTAGTTTAACACCATGCCACTGTAAATACATCTCATAAGAGGAAGTGTACATAAAGGTGGTTATGAGGTAGCCAACTCTGTATAATAGTAATCACAGTCACACTATTTAAGGATGAATGGACTTTAACCATTTACGCCTCTTGTTACACAATTTCTATAACACATTATCAGCAGCCTGTACCACAGGAGAATTCTGAGTACAAGTGAGGCATGCAGCATCTATGAGGGGATGACAACAACAGTATATTATCAATGAGATGTGTGTGGTAAAATTACTTTTATAGCCATATGGAGTTTTAAATGTTTCCTCTGCAAATGTGTGTAAACCAGTCCTGAATTCATTTATAGTTACACACAGTCATAGAAATTAGTCACTGCTGTATTTTAACCTCATAACTATATAGTTACACAGTCTAGAGAGTGGTGTAAGAAATGCAGGAGTCTGACATTTAAAATGTGAGAGTGCACTTTAGAAAGAATGACCTACTCAGTGTGTTGCAAAGAAGATTATTTTGTGAAAGGTGGGATAAGGGGATGGAGGAGTCATCTAGCAGTTTAAAATGCTTCTCCAGAGTAGAAGTTGATTGAGCACAGCTCTGCTGGAAAAAATGCTCAGCTGACTCTATGACAATCCCACACACAAGACTGCCCTGCTGAGCTTTGAACTTCCTATCTATTTATTTATACAGTGTAGCAAGCACATAATTAGTTGCAAACACCACAGGAGAAATCTAACTTTTAAGGGTAAATAGTGCACTTTTGACAGGATGACTTCATCAAAGGGTTGCAGTGAGGATGTTTTTGTTAAAAGTGGTATAAGGGAGCTGTGTGCAAAGCCAAATGAATTCCCATTATAGGAAGTGAATAGAGTACCAGGCCTTACACACACACAAGTTTCCCGCATTAAACAGTGAACCTCTTACCTGTTTAGAAACAATCTAAAGAGCACATATTAGTCCCAAGCACCACAGGAGAAGAGTGACTCTTAAGGGGAGAGTGTGAAATTTTGAGAAGATAACCTCATCAGTGTGTTGCAGAGAGAATGTTTCTGTTAAAAGTAGGATAAGGGAGCTGTCGTGTGTGTAAAATTAAATGAATTTCCTCCATAGGAAGTGAATACAGCCACAAGAGTTACACATACACAAGCATGTTTCCCATGTTGAGAATTGAATCTCTTAACTATTTAGTTACATAATTTAAAGAGCACAATATTAGTCACAAGTGCCACAGGTGAAGTCTAAATGTCATGATATGAAAAAGCACATTTATACTTGTTGAAAAAACACTGTTTAGAAGAGATGGCAGTGTACATCACAGGTTTTGGTACAAATACATATGTGTACACAAGACAATGTAACAACACTGTGATTGTTCTCTAGTAAGATTTAGATACTGTCCTTCATGTGCTTTGTGTTACCTTGAGGGATATGTACTTGTTCCCCAGTTTGGGGTGTCAAAGAAATTCACAGTTGTAAACTAGTGGATTATCAATCAAACCTTCCTGAAACTTCATTCTGGAATGATTGCACACTTGTCTTGTCTCTTGTTTGCAAAGTCTACATTAACAAGACAAACATACACCTCCTACATAGGACAGTGCACTGCAGAATAACAGTGATGGATTCTGTGGGAAGAGGTTAACCAAAATTGTAACTCAGTTGCAAGTGTAACCATTTGAAAGTAGACATACATTAACTGTCTGAATTAATTGAGTCAACATCACTCTGAATTCAATATAACTTATTGTAAAAATTCAATACTGACATACAAATGTGTAACCTAGAAAGAATTATTTGTTGCATTTAATTTTAACTGGTTGCCAGAACAACTGTGCTGCCAAGCTCAATTGCTCTACTGATGCCAAAATATTGCCATGTGCCTAATCATATTTTGAGGTGCTTTATAACATTTGTAGTAAGTGTTATCCTCTGGCATGAGGGAATGAGACAACATTCTGAATGTTGTTGCTTTAGTACAGCAGTTATAGGCACACATATTCCTTGTAGCAATAGCGTGATGTAAGACCTTGAGATACTGGCATATCTTGCAATTGTAGTGACAAATTAGCTCCCTTTGTTACACTGCAGCTTTACATCTCTCTCGCATCCTCTGTTAGCATGTGCATAAGTCAGGTATTGCCATTGAGATTAATTATTGCTACATCAGTGTAGCAAGATTTATATTAGAAATGTTTCTTTGATACGTCAGCACATTTTCCTGCAGTATTTGAGTACACTTTCCCCATTTACCCTCACCTCTTAAATCATTCACTCCAATGGAGCTCAGGAAGTTTGCACTGTAACTTTCAACAGGTGGAGTCTAAGCCTTTTGACAGAATCAAATTATGTCTGCACATTTCAAAACAAATGTTCATATCTCTGGAACCATAGGGGTTATGAAGGAAATACAAATGGTAAACTCTTCAGCACAAACTATTTTTATAGTGGTAATATTCTTTAGATTCTAGCTCTTAAACTGAATTTTATAAGTCACAGTAAAAACAGTAACTATTACGTTCATAATATTTTGTAAACAACTTACAATATCTCAGCAACCACTCAAGTTATACACCTACTGTCAGCAACATTTTATTCATCTAACCGAAAGTTTTCATAAGAGGCTAAGGAGTTCTCTCTGTGTTATTTGGCTGTTGAGATATTTAGAAAAATGTGAAAATTATATCTATATAAATTAATATCATAAAAACAACAGTTAATATCTCTTTACCTGCACTAGACAGAGGTCAAATATTAATGCAGTTGAGTTTGCCATTGTGTAAGCTTTAAGATGAAATCTTTTAAAACATTGTACATACCATGGCTTTGGAATTATTGATGCAAATATAAATATGCTATATTTCACACCTAGAGGCATCAGTAGGAGTTAACTATAGATGCACCTCTAGGCGCCACTCAGATGTAATGAGTTAATTGTGGCTGCAGCACAACCAGTGTTATTTGTGTACAGCTCCTCCATTTCACTTCCTCTTCTTCAGAATTTTTTCACTGTACTTGCCCTTAGTATCTGGGCTACAGTGCATGCTCATATATTAGGCTTGCCTATAGGTAAGCCATTTTGTTTATATGTTGTGCTTATGCTTGCATCTATCCATGACTGAGAACATTATTGCTGGCCGTGAAGCAGTACTTTCAAATGAGTAGGCATAACGAGCAGCATGCATATTTGAATAGCACTGCTGCTTATAATGTTAGCACACTTAAACTGTGTAGCTTAACACAAAGCCTGCATGATAGTTAATGAATCTCAGGGTAAATAATTTATAATATCATCCTATTATAGCAGCTAGACTTAATGATATTATCAAGAATACCCATTTTTTCATTCTAGATCTCAGGGACATCTTAGCATTATTATCAAGGTGAAGGCAATGCAAAGTTGGCTATGACAGAAATAAAATTAGTATCCCTAACAGGAGGCACTAGAATAGATTAGGCTATACTGTTCAAAGTATTTTATTCTGACAGTCAAGAGAAATATTTGATTTGTACTTTTGTACTTTTTACAATGAGTTATGGCAAAAGGTTCCACAAACACACAAAAATATTTTACAATAGCTGATAAATAATTATTTACAATTGAAGAAAAGCCCCACAACAGGTATAACACTTTAAATTAGATTGGGATGCATCTTGTATACAGAGGATAAGATCCTCCACATCAGAGTGAAATACATTTGCAGAAATTTATCATATAGACAGGTCATAATGGCACATAAAATACTACACCATCCGTCAAATATCCCAGCCATGAGCAATACAATAAAATGGTACAGACGCAAAAAGAACCTTCAATCAAAGGACCAATATCTAATAGAATGCCAAAAATCCAGCAAGTCATACAGGGACTCCTTGCACATAATAAGCACAGCTAAACTATGGAACAGTGTTTCCTTTACCATCAGACAAATAAACAATCTCCTCAATTTTAAGACCAACCTCAAACTAAATGCAAATCGTACTGGAACTTGCAAATGTCCTCAAACTCCAAGTTAAAAATATCCAAATAATCCCAATTTCCTCCTCATAGCTACTAAACCATTTCTTTCCAACTGTCTCTTTTACTTATTAAAGTGAGTTTATTGCACCCTTCCAACAGGAAACATAGGCAATTTTGTTATTTTATTAGCTTACAGATGAAAATGATTATAGATGCATACCACATTGCTCCAGCTTCCAAACTGACATACTTTCTACTCCTTTGTGATATTATAACATTTGTGGTAATAATTTCCTGCTTCAGTGATATTCTATAATATGTACCAATGACACTTTTCAGAAGTTTAACTACACTTTATGTCTTTCATTTATTTAACTTTTATTGATTTCACTATTTTGTACATATTTCTTTAGAGTTTGGTTAAACTTTGTTATATTGTTCATCTACTATTTCTTAAAGCTTTCTCCCCAGGCCTCCTCTGAAGATAGTCATTGTACCTATTAGTACTTTTTCTGTAAACAGAAGCAAATAAATACATAATAAATAAATAAACCAATGAAGAGAAAATAAAGTATCTTACACAATAAATATTGAAAATTCAGTTCATTTTCATACAATTAAGGCACAACATTTCTAATGTAAAAATAAAACATGCTGCAGTTTGCCAAAAAAAAAAGTTGGAGTTAAATGCAAATTAGAATTAATAATACTCTGGAAAATGAATAACATCAGAGCTCAGGGATCTGTGTTATGACATGTAAGAAAATGATGTATTACTAGGCTCAAGTCAGGTTTAATATGAATATCTCTTATGTGCTCTAATAGTCTGATCCTAACAGGTCTAGATTCAGCCCCATATAATATTTTGAACAGGGACAGCTCAAAACATGCACCAAACCTAGTTGGTAGCATTTGCCTGTTTTTTTGGATGTGTCAAATATCTATGACCCAAAAAAGGGCTATGCAAACAGCACTTACAATGATATGTAATGAGGCTGAGGTGTGCCTGAAAAAATCCAGCTAAATCCAGGCCTGTTAGCTTAATAACAATGGCAGGGGAAAGTCATGGAGAGAATCCTGAGGGGAAGGCTGGTAGCATTTTGAGAGGACAACAATCTCGAGGACAAGTTTGTTGTGGGAATGAGCTGTCAGTCAAACCTAATTCAGCTTTATGACTGGGTTACTGGTGAACTTGACAGGGGAACACTTGAATATGTAGTCTGCCTGGACCTGAACAGAGTCTTTGACTCAGTCCCACATAGGAGGCTGACAGAAAAACAGGAGAAGCTGGGATGGGACTATATGAGAAACAGGATAGCTGTATTGTTGAATGGAAGGACACAAAAGACTGTGGTGAGAAAGACAATGTTAGAATAATGAAAGTGACCAGTGGTGCACTGTAAAGGTCTGTCATGGGTTCAGTATTTTTAGTGTATTTGTCTCGCATCTCTGAAGGAACAGAGAATAAGATCCACCAATTTGCTGATTATGCAGATATGTGCAACAGTGGATGATAGTTTTGATTTTTTTACTTTTTTTTCCAATTTTAGGCCTAAGATTGTTTTAAGCTGATTTGATATTGAACTGATTTTGCATCCCCACAATACACTTATGAAATATCAGTCATAAGAATTATTAATTTGTTTGGCAGTAGTAAGGGGAGCCTCTCCTGTGCCTATTGGTAGAAATTGTTTAACATTTGAGGGGACACAAAAAGAGTGTGATACAACCAAGGAGTCTGTAAAAATAAGATATTTATGCAACCACTAGTAGTTCATGTTCCTCTAGACCACCATAATGCAGAGGCAAACCAAGGAGAACCTTCAGACAGAAACTGTTTAACTGATACAGAGGAGTGTGAGCCTGAACCCACTTCTGCATTTTTGCCAGGATGTCAAAGCTAATATTTATTGGTTTGTCTCCTTAGACCGGAATATCCAGCACACCAGATTATTGAATTCTACTCTGATATTCACTTTCTTGGGCATAAAAGCAGATGCCATCCATTTTATTGTGACTGACAGATAGTGAAACAATGGCAGAGCTCTGGAAATAAACCTATTACAAGAATTCTTTGAAAACATCACTAGAAGCCAGACATCCAAGTATAGTGACATTAAACATCCTTCTGCTACAATACCTCTGTCAGCAAAGCAAGCAGTTGTGCAAAACCTGATAAATATGATAGCAAAACAGCAGCAACTGGAAGTGACGTCTCTGATGAGAAAAGAACAGGAACTTCCTGCAAGGTTCTAAAATGCTAAGTGCCGATAGGTGCCCATCACTAGTAAGACAATCCAACTGTCTTGTGGAGGAAGTAATTGAATGGTCACTATCAAGAATGCGGTGCAGCAAACATTCTTGAAATTACAAAGATCCGGAATGGGACACTACTTTCCAGTTTTCTTTGGGATGCAGAAAAGGCAAGAATAAATATCCAGGGGGATATTTGACAAGAATAATCCAGGGGGAAAAAATCTGCAAGATTTTTTACCTTTCAGTTTTCCAAATTAAAATATGTAATGATCAGTATTCATTCCAACATTCATTTGCAACATGTGATATTCAGAGTATTGTTAATTAAATAAAAACAGCTTGTTATATAACTGGGCATCTAATGCAATATTTATTTGAATTATGGGCTATATAAAATCATAGCTTTAATAATAATTAATTTTGCATAGACACAATAAGCTCACTATGGAATAACATTTTTGCTTACTTTGAGCAAAACGGATATACGAGTGCAGCTAGGAAAATACAGAAATTAACTCTCTTTCACTTTTCATCCATTTTTTTATGCTTTTGCTATGAGAGAAGTGATCCTCCTTTGAAACTTGTGCAGACATAACATTTAGTGGCATATAGACAACAATACTTGACAACTTTGATATTATCATGATGACATACTTTTCACTACCATAACTCATCGCTTGTTCATATTTTTTATACTCTAATTTCTGGATTCTGTTCTTTTCAGGAAATGATACCTTTAAGACTTATAAACAGTCAGTGCACTGTGACAGGTCAGAAAGTTTCATAAGGATATACTTGCCCACCAAAGAAATCGCAAACCTGTTAATATGTTAGATGAAGTATATGGTATATAAAATGTTATGTTAAAGTGAGGATGTTCTATTATATACAGCAGTAACTCTAAAACATTTGCCTTCCCTTGCACATTACTGTGTTCATTCTTTGCATAAAGAGAAATGTAACTTCAATTTTCTCAGCTCAGTTTTGATATCTAATGGGAATAATTAGGTCCTCAAATCAGCAAGTACAGCTCAGTTTGATTTAAACATTATAAAGAGCAGTTCAAAACCTGCACATTGCTGTCTTTTGAGTCCAGCTTTTGTAATCACACTCATGCCTCCCAACCTCTTAGAGCAAGAACTCTGGACAAAGCCTAAACTTACGGGTGCACAAAGGCCCAAAAATAGGGACAGATTTTAAATATTGCTCTTAGAGGCTTAGAAAGTTGCTAGAATAACAGGATTTGTTTTGGCATGCATCTTCTGAAGGATATTAAGTGTGAAATATGTGTGAAACTCAAATGTTTGTAATTATTTGGCGACTTCAGTCCTCAGTGATTTGCCAGAAAACCACAAATTTACTAAGGAGCAGACCAAAAATATATGGCAAAAATGTGGACATTCTGTGACAATCTGGACAGTTGAGAGGTATGAGTCCATATGGGGAATCTTATTCTTGTATTATTTCCCTCTCCTTTGTCTGTTTTGTCTGGTATTTGCATTTTCTTTGTCAAAGCACTATTACTTCCTGATGATTATCATCTGATACAGATGACTCAGGAAATGAAACTTAATTTTTCTTTCCTTTCTAGTAGAGATTTTCAACATTGTCATTTGGATCTTGTCTTCTTCTATTCCAGTTTACAGTCATATAAAATATAATGGAGATAAGGAGGCATTTACTTTTGTTTTTTCTCTCTCTCTCTACAAAAAAAAAAAAAAACATAATATGAGAATCTGGAAAATCCTCAAAGAAGCAGTCTACATTCTTACTAGGACATAAAAAAATAGTTTTGAGCTGCTTTCTCCCCTAGATATGTATTATTATTATTATTATTATTATTATTATTATTATTATTATTATGCGAACAAATAATTAAACCCAATGAAAAGGAGTGTGCAATCTAATTCACTTCAAAATCCCCTTAAACTTTTAAAACTTCAGATTTCTACACTGTGATGGACATTAAATTTCTATTTGGGACATCTGTGAATTTGAAGAATTGTATCTAATAAACTTAATGATTTCTTGTATCTGTAAATCTTAAGTGAGCAGCAGAATAAATAATCAGATATACTGTATGCAATATTTTACTTTAGAAACAATGCATTTCAACCCTATAAGAAAACAAGCCTTTGTACATACATAGAAACAAGGATTTGTATTTACAGGTACAAATTCATGTGCTACAAATAATGTATTGTTTAAAAAAATCATTTGACCAGTTGTTATACAGAAAAAGAGCATATTTTTTTTTATAATTATTTGTTAAATGTGAAAAAGGAAGACAGGCTTAATTTAATCATTTTTATGAATGTTAATTGATAGTTATAGAGCATATATATTTACAGTGGATATAAAATATTTACACACCCCTGTTAAAATGCCAAGTTTTTGGGATATAAAAAAATGAGACCACAATAAATCATTCAAAACTTTTCCCACCTTTAATGTGTCCCATAACCTATACAATTCAGTTGAAAAACAAACAAATCTCTTAGGGGAAAAATATAAAAAATAAGAAATGTACAATACTCTGGTTGCATAAATGTGCACACAAACTAATACTTTGTTGTGTGTGCACACCCTTAAACTAATACTTTGTTGAAGCACCTTTTGATTTAATTACAACATTCAGTCTTCCTGGGTAAACACCTGCCATCAATTAAAGAGACTCTGATTAACCCCAAATAAAGTTCAGCTGTCCTAGTGTGATTTTCCTGACATTTACTCAGTTGCCTGCTACAGCAAAAGCCATGGTTTGCAGAGAGCTTACAAAGCATAAAGGGATGTCACTGCTGAATGGTATCAGTCAGGAGAAGGGTACGAAAAAATTTCCACAGCATTGGATATACCATGGAACACAGTGGACAGTCATCAAAAAGTGAGAAAATATGGGACAACAATGACGTTGCAAAGAACTGGATGTTCCTCCAAAATTGATGAAAAGACAAAAAGAAAATTGGTCAGGGAGGCTGCCAAGAAACCTACAGCAACATTGAAAGAGCTGCAGGAATTTCTGGCAAGTACTGGTCGTGTACTACATGTGACAACAATCTCCCGTGTTCTCCATATGTCTAGACTATGGAGTAGGATTGTAAGACGGAAGCCTTTTCTTACACAGAAAAACATCCAGGCCCAGCTAAAATGTACAAAAATGAGCATCAAGTTTCCCAAAAGCATGTGGGAAAATGTGCTATGGTCTGATGAGACCAAGGTTGAACTTTTTGGCCACAATTCCAAAAGGTACACTTGGAGCAAAACAACACTTTGCATCACCAAAAGAACACCACCCCCATGGTGCAGCATGGTGGTAGCAGTATCATGCTTTGGAGTTGCTTTTCTTCAGTAGGAACCGGGGCTTTAGTCAAGGTGGAGGGAATTATGAACAGTTCCAAATACCAGTCACTTTTGGCCCAAAACCTTCAGACATCTGCTATAAAGCTGAAGATGAAGAGGAATTTCACCTTTCAACATGACAATGACCCCAGGCATACATCCAAATTAACAAAATAATGGATTTACCATAACAAAATTAAAGTTTTGGAATGGCCCAGCCAGAGCTCAGACCTAAATCCATTAGAAAATCTGTGGGGTGACCTGAAGAGGGCTGTCCAATCTGGCAGATTTGGAGCACTTTTGCAAGGAAGAGTGGGCAAATATTGCCAAGTTTAGATGTGCCACGCTGATAGACTTCTATCGGGTGCCAGGATCCACCACATAACACATGCACTCAAGTCCCTCCACAAGTACAAATATGACTCTGACATTGTCCATGTTGGAGTGAATGACTTGAGACATTACCTCCCTGGAATACATGAAAAGAGACATGGAGTAGCTCTCAGATCATGTGGCCCAGACAGGTATGACCATAGCCCTGAGTAGCATTCTGCCTTCGCCCAGAATGATACCACAAAATGATTGACTTCAACAATTGGCTAAGCTTCTGGTATCATTCACAGGGGATCCAGTATCTGTCTGGCTAGGACAACATGATCGACAGACCATGATGCTTTGCCAGAGATGGTCTGCACCTGTCGCCCCTGGGATTCAGATTACTGGCTAAGGCTATTGCCACCCCTATAGTGCCTTTTTTAGGCAAAGTTCAAAGGACAAAACCACCACCGTAACATGTACAAACATGCAAATTCTGCAGGTAATGCTACTCAATATTAGAAGTCTAAACCTCAAAAATAGGATTGTAAGACGGAAGCCTTTTCTTACACAGAAAAACATCCAGGCCCAGCTAAAATGTACAAAAATGAGCATCAAGTTTCCCAAAAGCATGTGGGAAAATGTGCTATGGTCTGATGAGACCAAGGTTGAACTTTTTGGCCACAATTCCAAAAGGTACACTTGGAGCAAAACAACACTTTGCATCACCAAAAGAACACCACCCCCATGGTGCAGCATGGTGGTAGCAGTATCATGCTTTGGAGTTGCTTTTCTTCAGTAGGAACCGGGGCTTTAGTCAAGGTGGAGGGAATTATGAACAGTTCCAAATACCAGTCACTTTTGGCCCAAAACCTTCAGACATCTGCTATAAAGCTGAAGATGAAGAGGAATTTCACCTTTCAACATGACAATGACCCCAAGCATACATCCAAATTAACAAAATAATGGATTTACCATAACAAAATTAAAGTTTTGGAATGGCCCAGCCAGAGCTCAGACCTAAATCCAATAGAAAATCTGTGGGGTGACCTGAAGAGGGCTGTGTAATCTGACAGATTTGGAGCACTTTTGCAAGGAAGAGTGGGCAAATATTGCCAAGTTTAGATGTGCCACGCTGATAGACTTCTATCGGGTGCCAGGATCCACCACATAACACATGCACTCAAGTCCCTCCACAAGTACAAATATGACTCTGACATTGTGCATGTTGGAGTGAATGACTTGAGACATTACCTCCCTGGAATACATGAAAAGAGACATGGAGTAGCTCTCAGATCATGTGGCCCAGACAGGTATGACCATAGCCCTGAGTAGCATTCTGCCTTTGCCCAGAATGATACCACAAAATGATTGACTTCAACAATTGGCTAAGCTTCTGGTATCATTCACAGGGGATCCAGTATCTGTCTGGCTAGGACAACATGATCGACAGACCATGATGCTTTGCCAGAGATGGTCTGCACCTGTCGCCCCTGGGATTCAGATTACTGGCTAAGGCTATTGCCACCCCTATAGTGCCTTTTTTAGGCAAAGTTCAAAGGACAAAACCACCACCGTAACATGTACAAACATGCAAATTCTGCAGGTAATGCTACTCAATATTAGAAGTCTAAACCTCAAAATGCACTCACTCAGGGCACTCCTAAAAATGGAGAACATCGATATCTGTGCAGTAACTGAGACCTGATTCAAGGCTCCAGAGAGCACCCCTGCAATACAAGGCTACAACTCTTACCACATTTTTCGGCCACCAAACCAGGACCGAAACTCTAAAGGTGGAGAAGTATCCATATTCACCAAGGATATTCACACCACCAGGCTAGTTGCCCAACACAAAGCATCTGAAATTCTCCAGGTGTAACTAACGCTAGGTAAGACTGCACAATCCAAAAATTGTAGCTTGCTACAGATCCCCCACCATGCCCCAAGATTCTCACTACACCTTTCTAAACATACTGGAAAATATTAAGATACAAACAAACACCCTAATACTGGGTGATTTCAACTACCCTGCCATTAACTGGAAAAATGACTCGTTTACCAACACCTTTGCCCAACGGTTCTTGGAATTCATAAATTCCTATTCCCTGTATCAACTAATCCATAGTCCCACCACGGGCTCCAATATCCTAGACCTGGTCATTACCAACATGGGAAATTGAAGCTCCACACCTATGGTCACCGCCTCGTTGGTCAGGTCTGACCATAAGCTAATCACCCTTAACATTCACATCCCACCACCACCCCCCAGTAAGGAAACCTCCATAAAAAATTTCTCCAAAGCCAACTTCATGCTACTCAAGTCAGAAGTGACATACATCATGACACCCCTGCAGACGGGAACTGAAAGGTCGACTGCTGAATCCTACACTAAGGCACTGTAAGAGCACATCCACTCACGCATGAATTATGCCATCCCAAATAGAACCAACATGCTCTCCTCCAAAAAAGGAAGCCAATCAGGTGGTCCCCTGTCATAAAGAAACTTTACAACAAAAGGAAGAAAACTGTTGCAGAAAAGAGGAAAATCCCAGGATGCAAAAAACTCCCTTACCAGCCGCAGTAAGAAGCCGAGATCCCTCATAAAACCCTCCAAAGCTAGTTACAAAAATAAAATTGCCAAAGATTCCAAAGACAACCACAAGGCATTCTATAACTATGTCAAGAATCTAAATGGCAATGCTCAGACCTGCTCTGAGCTACAACAGAATGGCATTAAATATACTGATCCCAAAGATATTGCCAATATCCCGGCAGATCAATTTAGTGCCAGCTTCACCCCCTTCTCACCCCCTAAATGCCCTATCTGAATATTCCAGTAATAACAGCCACACAGGTAAAAAACCCACTCTCCAAAGCTAAGAATACATCATCCATGGGACCAGATGACATCCCGAGCTGCGTACTATAAAAATGAACTGGCACCTCAAAAGTGTTATGTTTAATCATAGCCTCACCTCAGGCTTCATGCCCACTGAGAGGTGCACAGCTACAGTTATCCCACTCCACAAGGGGGATCCACCTTGGATCCCGGGAACTACCGCCCCATCAGTCTGACGAGCCTGATCTGTAAGGCCATGGAGCGTATTATCAAGGAAAGTATAAACAAAGACATTGGCAACCTTCAAACACTGGGCCCACCCAGTTTGGGTTCGTGAAGGGCTGATCTTGTCTCCTGAATCTGATTATTTCTTTGAATCAGCCTCCAGAACTGTGGACGAGGGTAAGGCAGTCCACACTGCCTAGCTGGACCTTACCAAGGCCTTTGGCACCATCCCCCACTCTGGAATCATAGATAGACTTACTAAGCTGGGCATTAATCCCTACATCACTCGATAGGTTGCCAACTGGCTTACTGACAGAACCCACACAGTAAAAGTAGCTGACTCCAAATCCAGCTCCAGACAAATGACAAGTGGAGTACCTCAGGGTTCAGTCCTGGGATTGCTCTTGTTTGGCATCTACTTCTCTGAAGTGCAGGCTAACACTAAGGGACTCTGGCTAACAAAGTTCGCAGATGACTGCAAACCGGGAGCCATTATTGAATCCCCAAATGATATGGATACTCTACAAAAGGGCCTTACAGAAACAGATGCTTGGTGCCAGAGCCATGGGCTCAAGCTCAATGCCAAGAAATATATAGTTATCCCCTTTGGGAAAAAAACAAGTACCCGTGAATTACCACATAGGAGGCAGTACACTAAACACCAAAAGTGTGATAAGAGACTTAGGGACATAGGTGGACAGTGGTCTCACCTTCGATAACCACATCTCTACAACAGTCAGGAAATCCTTCTATGCAGCACACCTCATCACTAAGGGCTTTTCATCCAGAAAAAAGGAGGTCATTGTCCCACTGTACTCATCCCTCATTAGACCCATTACAGAATACAATGTCCAGTTTGGTATGTACCTCTCAAGACATCTGCAACAACTGGAAAGGCCACATAAATACCTCACTAAAAGAATCACAGGCCTAAATTAGATGCCCTACACTGACTGCCTTAAAAAGCTCCAGCTATACTCTGTCGCATATCGTCTACTCAGCGGCGATCTCTGCTTACAAGGCCATGTCAAACCCAGAGCTGTTGGACATGCTACACTTAAAGAAATCACAATCCCTCAGAGCCACACGCTCCAGAGATCTAAACCTTGTCATCACAATAAACAAAATATGCTGGAGGGATTGGTTCCTGACCCAGAGACTCCCCAGACTCTGGGATAGACTGCTCATACATGTCAAGCACAACACCTCTTTGGTGCTCTTTAAAAGGAACCTTGACGACTGGATGGGAGAAAGGAAAATCACCCAGTGGATCATGTCAGTCGCCCTGCTACACAGGGGTCTAGGGAAGTAAATAGTGTGGGAAGAAATATCCAGGGAATTGTTATGGCTAGGCTTGTATAGGCCCTAGGGCCGATAGCCTAGTACCAACCTATGAACCTATGAACCTAAGACTGAATGCTGTAATTAAATCAAAAGGTGCTTCGACAAAGTATTAGTTTAAGGGTGTGAACACACAACAAAGTATTAGTTTAAGGGTGTGCACACTTATGCAACCAGTGTATTGTATGTTTTTTATTTTTTTATATTTTTTCCCATAACAGATTTGTTTGTTTTTCAATTGAATTGTACAGGTTATAGGTCACATTAAAGGTGGGAAAAGTTTTGAAATTATTTATTGTGGTCTCATTTTTTTATATCACAATAACAGGACTTTTTAACAGGGGTGTGTAAACTTTTTATATCCACTGTAAGTTTGTATAAGGTAGCTAAGTAATTAGCCTGTTGTATAGTACTCAAAAGTACTAGAAAATTCTGTTTCAGTATAGACTTCATTGAGCACAGACCACACTTACTGTATTTTTTGTGCTAATTAGTTAAGTTCCTATCTCATAGTGGTGTATCAACTGAAGACATACTCAAAATGCTGAAGTAAATATCTAAATAAGTGAGGAAACATTTTGTTTTAGGAGACTTTCCTTGGGATTCATTAACAAGTGCGTACACTTCACACAAAGCCTACATAATTAAGGCAGGTTAGCGAGTTGAGCAGTAGCGCCCACTGAATATGTATGCTTAAGCAAGCCTACACATTTATCAGCAAAGTTTCATGGCCAGTGTGTTAGTGACTGTGAAAAGGTGCATGGAAGCTTGAGCACAAAAGATGTTGCCTGTAGGCAAACCCAGTGTGCAGCTCTTGGGAACAGCCAATACAAAGCAAGAGTAAGTTTATTGCAACAATTAAAATGCAAGTGAAATTAAATGTGGAAGCTGTACTCATATAATTGGACTATTGCAGAAATAAGATACAGGTAATCTTAAATGTGGAAACTGTATTCATATAATGAAATTACTGCAGAAATAATATGCAGAGGAAGCTAAATGTGGAAACTGTACTTTACAGAATGGGATTAGTGTAGAATTAAGAATCAGGGGAGGCTAAACATGGGAAATGTACTCAGATGATTAAAATGTGATTAGTTCGCAAACAACATTTGCAGCATAGATAATTCTATATTGATTGAAACTGTTCACTTTATTGACCCATGCACATTAAAAAAGAAAAAAGAAAATGGGCAGACTGACAAAGGATCAGAGAAAGACTCAAAAGAACAGTGTAAAAAAGGGGGAGTAAATGCGATACAAATGTTAATAAAATGGGTTGAGATAACAGTTAGCAAGAACGGTAGGTATATTAGGAGATATCTGCATATACTGCAGTTGTATATCAGATGTGTACACAGGAAATTATTTGTGATAACCTACAGCACTGCTCTGTTCTCCATGCCATCTTGTATAAACATGAATAAATCCTTTAGCTGTTGTATCATGTACATCAGAAAGAGACATGCCTTTGCCATTTATTGTCACTTGTAACCATAGAAGGGTAGTTTACCTTTTAACATGCATGCATCAAGCATGTGTTTATATTAATGTAAATGCTAAACAGTAATGTAATAACTATGGAAATACATAAATGTGCAGTTGCCACTATGCATGTTCAGAATGCCTATGTATACATATGTGGCAGGTGCATTGAGGTACTCTGTCATTGGAAAGTATACTCTGGGAGTAGTCAAAGGTAATCAGTTACATCCATATGGCTGATGTTAGAACACACACACCGGTTAAAGAATTATAAGGTTGTCATTGCCATATGTTTACGAAGAAAACAATAGTGATGGTTTTAGGGCAGTGGACATGCCTGTGACAATGTGGACATGTTGAGACAAATCATAGTCACCTGTGCATATACTGAATGTTAGAAAGTTAGTGATTGTACATACATGCTGTATATGCATGTATGTGGCAAAATATAGAATGTCTGAGACATAACGTAGATGTGTCACATTAACTAGGATATAAACAGAATAATGATTTGATAAGCATGTTACCATTTCAATAACTACAGCAGATGTGACATACATACATACATACATGCAAAAGGAGTCAAGCTAAGGTGGCATATGCAAATGCATACATGTCAAGGTATTTATCCAATGTAGTCAGTTCACTGACAAAAGGGTTGTGTTTCTGAATGTCATGATGTCTATCAGCTTATACAGGCTGTTATTTTTTGTTTATATGTAGCCTAAACAAGACATCGGTAAAGTAAATGTGCATGCCAGCATTATGCTACTGATACATCAATTAACGGACAGATTTAACAAATGTCAGGCAACAATTATTTGTGACTATGATGCATTTTTGTTACTATAATCAGAGATATGATGTGTGTTGTAGCTGATGTAAGTGCCACACCTGACATGCTGACTTGACTAAGTGTTATAGAAAATGCATATTTAGGCATGAAGTGAGCGTTGTTAAATGTAATTGTAATAACTTTATGATAACACAGTAACACGCAACACACCTAGGGGAAGAATCAACACATATTAGAAATTCAACTGTAGTTGAAGGAATTGCACATACAGCAAATGTACACTGACCTGTGACAAATTATCTCCTGCCCGTAGGTCACTAACTCCATTACATGGACATTTGCAAAGCTAACATCCCAAAGGCTAACTCAATTAAGTCTTGACAAAGAACAACAAATGACAACATATATCTCATGACATGCATTCTTGAAAAGTCTCTTTGCTAAATGGCACACGACTGCTACATCATTATACTGGGAAAGCTCACAAAGAATTACAGCAAACAGTATGACAACAGCAAGTAAATAACGCAAACACACAAGAAAGTCTCATAACACAGGCCAATACATACTCTTTGATGATATTGAATCATGTCATGCAATAGGATATAATATATAAGCCCTCATGTCTCATAATGCTCTACATTGGAAACAAATGAATTACAGTAATACATAAATGGTTGGATGAAGACAAGTGATACAGAGCATCATTTTTTGAAAATAAATAATGGTTATGAGCAATCACTGACATACTCTACATTTGCATATCTCTAGACTTGATCACATGCCAGGATAGATATCAGAGAGATGAGTGTCAACTATTGATGCCACAGATATATGCACATTTGTTGTTCATATGTGCAAAGGTTGTTACTAGGCCAATGATTACTAGGGCCCTTACAAGCTTAGCTGCACACCCCAAACCATTTGGGTCACAGATTTATTGAGGTAGGAGTGTTAGTTAGAATAATACTTTTCTTTTTGATGGTTTCAGCTAATTGAAGGAAGGACACTCAGCAAACTCGGAGCTATAATATATAACATTAAGTATCCTGTTTTTTGTTTATTTTGTTCTTTATTTCTTTGTTATTTATAGCACTTTGTGTACTGTGTATTTTTCTAGCTAGTTTCACTGTGTGTGAGGTATTAACTGGAAATTGTCCACTTTTATTAAGCATCTGTTGGGTTGTTTTTTTCTAGAGGCTCCTTTAGCTGTTTAAAACTTTCACTTAAAGGCTCACTGCTGCTTTTCAGCTGTGAGAAACATTTCTGCAGTTTGTTTCCCACGCTGCCTCCCTGTTGGTATAGTGTTTTTATAGTTGGTGGCTTTGCAGTTGCCCCCCTAGTGTAAATTTGATCTGGGACCCTCCTCCCAGTCTAGTGTCATTACCTCATTCTACCCAGTACAGGGAGAACATTTGAGAAGGCCAATCAGCTTAGTTTCTGCTACTCCTTTCTCTCTTTCTATTCTCTTTCCACTTAAAAAAAATGTTATCTGCTTTTACTGTATTTGTGTTTCTTCCTACTTTATTTTGTTTTTGCGTCATCTTAAAAGTACTCATTTGTATTTATTACTGCTTGGTGTAACTCATTCTAAGTCTTTTGGATTAAGCACTTGGGCTTCAGACCAGTTGTTTTACATTAGGAAGGTTTGTGGCCTGCACTGTGGTGGCAGGACAGGTAGCTTACAACCTTCTGAGTTGGGAACTGCTGATTGAGGGCTCAGTGTCTGTTATTCTAAAAGTGTATTAATTCTGGTTTAAGCACTTGGGCTTCAGGCCAGTTATTTTACATTAAGAGGGTTCATGGTCTGCACTCTTGTGGGAGGAGAGGATGGACTCTGCCCTTCTGAGCTGGGAATTTCTGGTTAAAGGCTTATAGTGCCTGCATATTTGAACTGCTTCTTACTGAAATTGGTACACCTTGTTTCCTATAGCATAGACTAGATCCAGGCCTGGTGAATCTAGCTTTGTTTGTATACCTTGAGCACTAATCCAGGCATTCTTTAAAGTATTCAATTGTATTTATTACTGCTTGGTAGTAACTTGATTAAAGTGTAGCTATCATTCTAAGTCTTTTGGATTAAGCACCTCAGCTTCAGACCAGTTGTTTTACATTAGGAAGGTTTGTGGCCTGCACTGTGGTGGCAGGACAGGTAGCTTACATCCTTCTAAGTTGGGAACTGCTGATTGAGGGCTCAGTGTCTGTAATTCTAAAAGTGTATTAGTTCTGGTTTAAGCACTTGGGCTTCAGGCCAGTTATTTTACATTAAGACGGTTCGTGGTCTGCACTCTTGTGGGAGGAGAGGCTGCACTCTGCCCTTCTGAGCTGGGAATTTCTGGTTAAAGGCTTATAGTGCCTGCATATTTGAACTGCTTCTTACTGTAATTAGTACACCTTGTTTGCTGTAGCATAGACTAGATCCAGGCCTGCTGAATCTAGCTTTGTTTGTATGCTTGTTGTTTGTTTGCTTCTTACTTCCCTGAAAAGCTAATTCCACCTAAAACGCGGCTTTTCGGTGCTTCTGTGGATATCTAGTAATATCTGCATTGCTTACTGTACTTATTTCCTTGTTTCACTTGAATGAAAGCTACTGTTTGTCGTTTTTGCATTTAAGTTACCTGTAACACATTGCATTTAAGTTACCTGGCACTTGCTCACTAAAGCAATTATATAAGTCAGCACTAAAAAATTAAAAGCACTACACCCTCACAAACTCCCCTTGAGTACCTTGTTCCCCATTGGCCCTTTTTTCAATTATAAAGGAATTCCCAATACTATTCTAGCATGTCCAAAGGTCAGTTGTCAATCTCCTCTCCGGTCCAGCTGGTGAATCTGGGAATCTTGAGGCAATGTTACAACTGCCTCATGTACACAGACAACCCTCTCCTCCTCCCAACAAATTCCAACATATGTGAGAGATGCAACCATATAGCCAAACTGGAGGCTAAACTCTCTCAACTCAGTACTGGCGTAACCAGTCAGGAGGAGAAGGAAACCACACTCACTACAATTCCAGTCTCACATAGACCTACCAGGACAGCAAACCAAACACATAAACACACAAAACATACTCGAGGCTCTAAATAAAAATCTGCCTAAGCAGCAGAGACCTCCAAAGCAGACACCCAAGCAACCGCTACCCCAAAACAAAACACGTGCAACACATAGCTCACAAAGCCAGTGTGCCGAACAGTCACAGCCCTTAAGGCTAAACAACACACCTGATACACTTGTAATAGGTGACTCTATCGTCAGGCACACTGACATCCCGCTCACCAGGCTGAACAAGGAGAAGGTCACGGTGAGCTGCCTGTCGGGCGCTAGGATCCGCTACATAACACAAGCACTCAGGACACTCCAAGGCAAGTACAAATATGACTCAGTCATTGTCCATGCTGGTGTGAATGACCTGAGACGTACCTCCCTGGACTACATGAAAAGAGACATAGAGGAGTTCTCTGAGCATGTAGCCCAGGCCGGTATGACCCTGACCTTGAGTAGCATCTTACCCTCACCAAGAATGATGCCACAATATGAAGACAAGATGATCAATTTCAACAATTGGCTTAAGTATTGGTGTCATTCAAAGGGGATCCAATGCCTGTCAGCCTGGGATGAAATGCTTGACAAGCTACGATGCTTCGCTAGGGATGGCTTGCACCTGTCACCCCTGGGCTTTCAGATATTGGCAAAGGCTCTTGCTACCCCCATAGTGCCTTTTTTAGGCAAGGCTCAAAAGACAAACCCACCTCCATAGGTATCACAAGGGATAAGAAACTAAGAATGATGCTACTCAACGCCAGAAGTCTAAACCTCAAGATGCATGCACTCAAAACTCTCCTTAGCATGGAGAACATTGATATCTGTGCAGTAACAGAAACCTGGTTCAAGGTTCCCGAGAGCACCCCAGCACTACCAGGTTATACCTCATACCATGCTTTTCGGCCCCAAAACTTGGACCGAACCACAAAAGGAGGGGGAGTATCAATATTCGTTAAAGATACCCACACCTCCAGGTTGGTGGCACAGCACGAAGCATCAGAGACTATCCATGTGCAACTAACAGTGGGTAAAACTGCCTTCCAGTTTATAGCCTGCTACAGACCACCCTCCCAAACCCAGGAACCCCACTTGGCCTTCCTGAGAACACTGGAAAATATGAAGGTCTCTCCAAACACCATTATATTGGGCGACTTCAACTACCCAAACATAGACTGGGAGCATTACTCTAGCTCCAACACCCTAGCCCAAAGGTTCCTAGAATTTATAAACTCAAATGCTATGGAACAACTTGTTACCACTCCCACAAGAGGGGAAAACATACTGGACCAGATCATCACCAACATGGGGACTCTATGCTCCAGACCAGAAGTGTATCCCTCACTGGTAAGATCAGACCATAAACTAATCTCACTGGATATTCACATCCTGACCCCCCCCCCTGCCCAGAAAACCACAGTGAAAAACTTCTCTAAAGCAAATTTTACACTCCTCAAAACCGAGGTGGAATCCTTCAAAGCCCTCGGGCCTGTGGAAAATACGGCCCAGACCACAGAATCCTTTATAAATGCATTCTATGCTCACCTTCAGGAATGCATGGATCATGACATCCCAAATAAAACCAAGACCCAATCCTCCAAAGGCAGACGTCCTTTCTGGTGGACCCCAGCCATAAACAAACTATACAATAGAAGGAAGAAGCTACTACATGATATTGCAAAATCCCAAAAAGGGAAGGCATCTCTGATCAGTATTAGCAAAAAACTACGGGCACTCATAAAATCGTCTAAGGCCAGCTTCGAGAGAAAAATTGCACTGGACACTAAGGATAATCACAAGGCTTTCTTTAGTTATGTTAGGAACCTGGGTGGGAATTCCAAGATATGCTCAGAATTAGTCCAAAATGACAAAAAATACACCAAACCCACAGACATTGCCAACATCCTAGCTGACAGGTTCAGCGCAAACTTCTCCCTCCCCACCAAAAGGGCAAATATCTATCCCAGCAGAGTGCTGCCCCCTGACATCTCAGATGCTCAGGTAAGAGCCGTCCTCTCCAAAGCAAAAAACACAGCATCAATGGGACCAGACGGTGTCCCGGGATGCATCCTACATGAACTCCAAGAAGAGCTAAACCCAAACATAAAACTACTGTTCAATCTCAGCCTTACTACAGGATATGTACCCAAAGAGTGGCATACAGCAACAGTGGTCCCTCTCCACAAAGGTGGTGCCCCAACGGATCCTGGAAGCTATCGCCCCATAAGCCTGACTAGCTTGGTCTGCAAAGCTATGGAAAGGATCATCATGGACCTCATAAATAAAGATATTGGGGACCTACAGACACTGGATCCTACCCAGTTTGGCTTTGTTAAGGGCAGATCCTGCCTCTTAAACCTGATCGATTTCTTTGAAACCATCACCAAGGCCATTGACGAGGGGAAGGTGGTCCACACAGCCTACCTGGACCTCGCAAAAGCCTTCGATACAATACCCCACTCTGGCATTATAGATAAGCTCACCAGCTTAAATATAAACCCCTATGTCACTAGATGGGTTGCAAACTGGCTCAAGGACAGAACCCACATGGTTAGAATTGCTGGAGCCATGTCAGACTCCAAACCAGTTACAAGTGGCATCCCACAAGGCTCAGTCCTGGGACCTCTCTTGTTCGGTATATATTTCTCGGAGGTACAGGCCAACAGGGAAGGACTGTGGCTGACCAAGTTCGCAGATGACTGCAAACTGGGCGCCATAATCGACTCTCCAGCCAACACAAGCATCCTCCAAAAGGGCCTCATAGAAACAGACAACTGGTGCCAGAGCCATGGCCTCAAGCTAAACGTCAAAAAGTGTATAGTCATCCCCTTTGGCAAAAACAAAGTGCCCACAAATTACCACATAGGTGGTAATCCATTAAGTACAGAAGAAGTAATTAGGGACCTGGGGACCCAAGTTGATAGCAATCTCTCATTTGACAACCATGTGGCCAAAGTGGTTAGAAAAACATTTTATATAGCCCACCTAATCATGAAGGGATTCACATCTAGATCAGGGGAGGTCATTGTTCCTCTTTACTCATCCCTCATCAGGCCCATAATTGAGTACAATGCCCCTTTTGGGATGTACCTTACCAGACACCTGTAGCAACTGGAAAGACCCCAAATGTACCTCACCAAGAGGATCAAAGGGCTCAAACAGATGGCATATGCTGCCCGGTTAAAGAAACTCCAGCTCTACTCAGTGGCATACCGCCTGCTCAGAGGCGATCTGTGCCTGATGTATAAAGCAATGTCCAACCCGGAATTAATGGACATGCTGCACCTCACAAAATCCAAATTCTATCAAGCCACGCGCTCGAGAGACTTGAACCTCAGCACTTAATAAATAGGACATGCTGGAAGGACAGATTCATAACCCAGAGGCTCCCTTCACTCTGGAATAAAATCCCAGTCCAGGATAGGCAGAGTCCCTCATTGACTCTCTTCAAGAGGAATCTTGATGAGTGGATGAGAGATCATAGGTTTACCCCGGTTATCACTTCTGTGTCACTGTTAGACAGAGGCACAGTATACTAACCTCGAAAAAGGGCATAGCAAAATTAATTTAAAATGGGTGGCGAAAGCCAAACACACTCTCGCTAGGCTTATAAATGCCCTAGGGCAGATAGCCTAGTATGAACCTATAAACCTATGAACCTATAAGGGACATGGGGCGAGACTGGGGGCAAATTTATGATTTCCCATCCAGTTGTCAAGGTTTCATTTGAACAGGTTCAGGGATGAACTTTTTTACGTGGATTGAGAGCCTATTCCATAGTGAGGGGATCCTTTTGGACACATATCTGTCTCTCCACATGTTGTGTCACAAGCAAAGCTCACATGCTGGATCTAATGTTTCTGGTGCTATTTGTTTTGTGCCTGTGCAACAGATCTATCAAGGCAGCATCTGAGGAAGCCCTGTAAGCCAGGCAAAAGACCCTTCTCAGCAGCTTGTAGGAGACTGAATGCAGAGATACAGCCTTTAGATAAGTGCAGGACAAAGTATTCATACCCTGAATTCTCCTGGTGAGAAACCATTGTGGTTGCTCCAGTGTTGAAAGAATCTGGTTGAATACATACCAGATGGGGTATTGTATTCAATGCTAGGTCTGATAAGGGTCAAGTAGAGTGGTACCATAACTTCATTTGATCTGGATGCTATACCCTTACCTATAAGATGGGTGACATAGAATTATTTCTTACTTAGCTACATGTTGGGCAAAGGCCAGACTGCTAGCTACATATGCTCCCAGATCTCTTACTACTGTGTTAACTCTTAGGGGTATGTTATCAATGGAATAATTAACTTGGGTTGACAGTTTCCCAAAGGGCATTATAATGCATTTTTGGCACTGAGTTTAAGGCCATGCCTTTGGCACCAGTCATTTCTCTATGTTAAACTCTCTTGCAAAATGTTGGTGTTTTCAGGGGAATCTGTAATAGCTCACAATTTACAGTCATCTATGACCTTGTTGAGCCAGAGACCTTGAGCATTAGCCTTTACTTCCATGAAGTAGTTGCAAAACAGGAACGGGTCCAGCACAGAGCCCTGGGGTACTCCACTGGTGACTGGTTTCTTGGTAGAGTGGTCTCACTGATCCTGAATTCTTGGGTCCTGTCTGTGAGTCAGCCAGCAATCCAATAAGTTATTTAGGGATTTATGCCTAGGTCAGACAGTTTGTCAACAATGTCTGAGTGGAGTATTGTATCAAAAGCCTTGGCTACATCAAGAAACACAATATGTACTGTTTTTACCCTCATCCATTGTCTTGGTGACCCTCTCAAAGAGGATTAAGTAGGCATGATCTTCCTTTAACTCACTCATAAACACCTATGTGTGTAGAATGTCACACCTCTAGTGGCCTACACACATCTTGCATTCCAGAACATTTTCTGAAAAAGTAACTTAAAAAGAATAAGATAAGCAAATGAAAACATTTTTTGAACAATAAAAACTGTACAAATAGTAATATTATCATTAAGAAGTATTCTATGCAGTGATAATAGTTCATTCACACATATCTATCTATTTTATTTATTTATTTATTTAACATTTGTTTACCATGAAAGTCCAACTAGCCTAGGACAGAGACTATTTTCAGCGGAGGTCCATGAAGAAATGGTACAGACACATGTGTTTGGAACTGATGGATAGACAGAAATAAATTATACAAGCAAGCCCAAAATGACATTTTTTGCTAAACTTTCACAAGCAAACTTTCATTTCTTAGAAACTATACAACCTAGATATATATTGTTATAACATTTTTGTTAACCAGATATAATCATTCAAGAGACAACAATAAATTCCTCTATGAAGGCATGTTTATTGTGATATTTACATAAATATGAAAACATATGCTTATATTTTATAATAAGCATTATAAATAACACTGAGTATCTCTGAAGATATGAAAATATCAAAGACAGTTTTCTTCAACAACATCTAAGGATTCATCTGATGTCATACAGGAATTTTTAAGTCACTTAATAGTTTTTAAAGTATTGAGTACATATAGAACTATTATTTATTTTCATAATCACTAACAGACAACTATCAATATCTCAGGTAGAGTGTGATATAAATGGGCACTGACAATTCATTTTCCTGTCTTCCACCATGGCATATGACATCAAACCCTCAATAACATGTAGGGCTGTCACTTATAAAACTATGAGCATGAGTATGAAAATATTCATATGTGAAAAACAGTGATTCATTTCCCTGCAGCAGGACATCTTAGATTCATAATCTTAGTGTCATTTTGTTAATAACTCCTTGCACTTCCCAATACTGCCTATTATTAGCTGGTAAGTTACTTAATTAAAGAAGCCAGACTCAGAAAATGTCTGAAGGCCATAAAGAGTTTTGGGTGTGAAATGGAAGAATGCAAAAGGTGCTTGCTATAGGGTTGAATTAGTTTACAAAGCCAAATTGGGATGGGCCCAGTGTCTGTAGGCTGCCAATGTACTTGTTTATCATGTCCACTGATAATTCTTTCCATGACCTTGCATATTAGGCTTGTCAGACTGAGGTCAGTAGTACCCTGGTGTTGCTCTCCTACTTTGGAGACAATAGAAGAATCTTTGTGGGTTCTTTTCAAGTAGCTTTATTATATACAAACACATCTCACTAGAAGTTTACTGACTTTGACTTAAATAACTTATATACAAACTAACTACTCCAATCATACATGCTCACTCTCTGGCTGCACTCTCAAAATGGCACGGGGAATAGCACGTGCCTGCTATTTATATATGCACGTTCAGTCCTTGATATGCTTGTTGAAGACATAGCACATACACTCTGTTCTACATCCTCCCTCTTTGAGAAATAGATCATGCAACATTATGAATCTATTTAGCATAAAGATAATACAAGTAGTTATTTGTCATGCAATTATACAAGACTAGGTACATATATACAATTATGTCCATGTTGTTGTATATTTCACACTGGGCCTGGAAATTCGACCATATCGTGTGACATAAAACTGGGAATTAGGTTTAGCAACTGGAGCTGTCTCTACAGAATCTACAACCTTGGGAGTATTTGGAACAGCCTAGGAATGGAAGTAGAGGACAAAACACACTCTGGGATAGGAACAACCTTTGGTTTGCTCTGAAACCTAGAGTCTGTATCACAGGAACAAAGCTGCAATGAAGATTCTGGTACAGAAATAAGATGTCTGTGATTTCTCCTGTACTCCACACCCTCAGATTCTACAAGGTCGGATCTCAGCTAGGTAAATATACATGTAACTTGACCAATCCAGTCAAAACCTTTCGCTGTTTGTATCCTCACTGTCTCTCCTTCCCTCAACAGATTTATCATAACTGGACTTCTGGATAGAATGCTTCTTCAATAATTGAGCCTTGATGGTTATGTTGTTCTTAGCTTTATGCCCCAATAAACTTGAACTAATAGGTAGTGTTGTTCTGGTTTGCCTGGATAGTAGTCTTTGAGCAGGTGAGCCAAGTATATTGTCACAGGGTATGTTTCTGAGATTATGTAAATTCAAAAATAAATCAATATTTCACTCTGCACTGCATGTTCAGGTAGCCCATTTGACTGTGGATAATCAGGACTGCTAGTAACATGTATAAAATCCCATTCTCTTGCAAATTTCTGAAACAACTGATTAGTAATTCAATACCATTGTCAGAGATAACTATGTGTGGACTACCATTAACTGAAAAATGATGTTTCAACTTAGTAATAACAGTAGTCAATGTTAAATTAGGTAGTAAGTCAATCTCAAACCAATTCAAATAAGAGTTTACCAATACTAAGTAGATTTGATTGTCCCACTTGAAGCTATCAGTGACTACTGCTGACCAAGGTAGTTCAGTAACTTGACTTAGCTGAAGTGGTACTCTCCGCAAATGTGATCTAGTATTATTGCATACTGAACAAGAAGAAAGAACTTTATCAATGTCTTTCAGTAATGAAGGCCAAAATACTAGTTCTCTCACTCTTCCCTTAGTGGATGTGGAACCTGGGTGACCGTCATGCAAAATCTGGATATATTCTTGTTGTAAGAAAGCAGGAACAACAACTTTAGGACCTTTGAAAATAATGTCATCTTTCATCAACATTTCATCTTGGTAAGGAAAATAGGTTTGCACTTAAGGTGGTACATTAGATTGCTTTGATAGCCATCCAACATTAATGCAGTGATTGAGCTTTTGCAAAATTGGATCAGTCTTTGTATGATCTCTCAGCTCATCATGTCTAGTGGTAGAGAACTTATGGAATGCCATCATGTCAAAGTTCTTTGCGTCAAGCTGTTCTGTCATATTTCTGGGAGATCTAGATAAGGTATCAGCCAGATAAAGTAGTTTGGCTTTTGTATAGGCCATTTTGAAGTTGTACTTTTGCAATTTGAGCATCATTCTTTGTAAGCTCGCTGGAGCTGAATGCATAAACTTCTTTTGGATGGTAACTATAGGTTGGTCAGTTTCAATCTGGATAGCTTGACCATAGATATAATCATGAAACTAGGAACATGCAAATACTATTGCCAAAAGTTCTTTCTCAATTTGAGCATATTGCATTTCAGTTTAGTGTTCTAGATGCACAGGCTACTGGTCTGCCTTCTTGAAGAATAACTGCACCAAGACCAAATTTTGAAGCATTATAGGAAGGAATGGCTGGTTTATTTACATCATCGTATCTTAATGTAGGGGGGGGGTGGCAATTTTCTGCTTAAGGTCTTCAAATGCCTTCTGATGCTGTTCTAACCATGACGATGTAACATTTTTGCGCATCAGCTCTCTTAAAGATTTTTTGACACAAATAAACTCTTTGGAATACATGCACAGTAATAACCACACACTGTAAGCACTTTTACACACTTTGCGATACTTTGAATAACTCTAGTTATGCCGTGGATACAATATGAAGTCGTATTTATGCCAAATCTCAGCACTTTATCAAAACACATGCAGTTGCCTTACATTATTTAAGCTTAATATGCCCTTCTGGCCCTTATTATATTTGTTTTGCTCATTTAATCTCTTTTCATGCCCACTGTACTTTCCATGGGCTCATTTTACTCTAAACATGCCAGTTTTGCCTCAAACACACTAATTTTGCTTTAAACATACTCGTTTTACTTTTCTGATATTTTTTTCATCAGATATCTTAATCTTAAACATTTTGCTTAGTTAATAAACCTTTTGTGCCTCCCAATTGTTGAATAAAGTGGTTTGTACTCCTGTAACGTTCTGTTTTATCTTTTTTATAATATAAGCAGTTTGTACAAATTCTCCTTACCTTTGAATCTTTTCTGGCTTTTTTTCATGCTCATTTCTCTTAGTTTACCTTCACTGTTATCTCCGCACCTCACGGCTCTGAATATTATTCTATGGAATCCTGGACACATGGCCGGCCTTAGGCATAGGCGAACTAGGCGATCGCCTAGGGCGCCATACAGGCTGGCCTTGTAAAGGGCGCATTATGTGTGTATGTATTTATTTTAATTAATATAAAGTTTGCGCTCTTCTTGGCGCTGGAACCAAAGGGCGGAGGGTGGGGCAGGGGAGGCAAGGCAAGCACCCTCCCACTTACAGCTGCAGGTTAGCCAGGAGGCTTAAAAAAATCTTTAGTTTGTAGTGCGAGAGTCTTCTTTAAGGAGAAACTTGCATGCGTCATGACGCCAATGTCATCAAAATGCATTCTGCAGTTCCACGTGGAATTTAAGCCAGGTCAGCCATTCAAGAGAAGAGTTACGTCTGTGTCTCCGCTTGTTTTCATTTGGGTTATAAAGATGGTAAGTGTATGTGTGTGTTTCTATGTGTAATTTAAACTGTTCATTTCTGTATGAGAGAGAATGTGTGTGGGTATGTATGTATGTCTATGGAATTTAAACTCGCTGTTCTGTTTGCATTAGATATGAAGTGTGTGTGTTACTGTGTGAGAGTAGGTGTGTGTGTATGGAATTTAATCTAGCCGTTCGTTCCTTTGGAAAAAGGTCTTTGTTGCTGTGCAAGAGAGTAGGTGTGTACGTCTCTGTGTGTTGCTTTGTGAGAGAGACATTGTATGCATGTGCTGCTGTGGTAGATGTGTGTGTGCATAACTTAAACTAGGGTGTGTGTGCATAACTTAAACTAGTGTGTGTGCATAACTTAAACTAGTGGTTTTGCTCACTTCTGTATGAGAGAGAAAAGTGCATGTGTGTGTGTTGTATGAGAGCAGAGTAGGAGTGTGTGGAATTTAAACTAGTCATTAGTTGCTGTATGAAAGAGGAGTGTGTGTGTGTGTGTGTGTGTGTGTGTGTGTGTGTGTGTGTGTGTGTGTGTGTGTGTGTGTGTTTGTGTGTGTGATACCATAAATAAATGGGATAAAGGCCTTAAAATAGGGACACTTTTAAATATTGCTCTTACAAACTTAGAAAGTTGATAGAAAGCTGATAGGTTTTGCGTTGGTGCTGAATTTTCTGAAGGGTATGAAGTCTGAAACTCAAATTTCTGTCGTTATTTTCTAACTTCAGTCTTGAAAGATTTACCAGCAATTTTCCAGAAAACCATAACTATGGAAAATGGACCAAAAATATGCGGTCCCTCTCAAGTGTCCATATTTAGCATTATAGTTTTTGTCTTTCTCATAATTTGTGGTTTTCTGGCAAATCAGGGAGGACTGAAGTCACTAAATAGCAATGCAAACCATGAAGGCATGTGTTGCATTAATTTCAGCTCCATAAGTGTATCAATATCTAGTCAGTATACAGTTCACGTATTTTTGTGCCTATACAATTTGCCACATGTGTTGTGCTTTTAATGGGCAGTGAAGAGTTTACAACACAATATTTTTTTAATAAGTGTTCTAGCAACTTTCTAAGTTAAAAAGAACAATACTTAAACTGCCCCTATTTTTTTGGTCATTGTATCTACATTTACTTTAGGCTTTGTCCAGATTTTTTGCACTAAGAGATTGAGAGATATGCATACCTCTCAACTGCCCAGATTTGTCCAGATTTTTGCCTCCTAGTTTTGGCCTATTCCTCATAGAATTTATGGTTTTCTGGCAAATCACTGAGGATTGAAATAGCTAAATGTCAAACATTTGAGTTTCGGTCCTCATTTCCTTTAGAAAATGCATGCTAAGACAAATGCTTCTAAGTCTGTAAGAGCAATATTTTAATCTGTCCCTCTTTTGGGGACCTTTGTCCCATCCTCACCTCCCCACTATTTTAGGCTTTGTCCAGCTTTCTTGTGCTAAGAGGTTGAGAGGTATGGTATGTAATGCATTAGTTGCCGATTATTTGTTGCATTTTAAGGGGGGGTAGGGGTTCTGCATTCCTGAGTGTCCTCTTTTGTATAGGATGCCTAGTTGTCGGTTTCTCAGTCATCCCCTATTGCAGTATTACCAGCTTACTAATTTTTTTAATGTAAAGTAGGCAATTACTTTGTCAAGGGCAGCAGGCACTGAATTTGTAGATGAAGCACTGAAATGTAAAACTGTTTGCCACTAACAGCCATTTCATTATTTACAAATGTCTTTAATGTAGAAGTATTCGGATGACTTTTACTTCTGCAGAGATTGTGCTTATTGATTGATACTCTCTCTCGGCTTTTCCCATTTAGGGGTCGCCACAGCAGATCACCTGTCCACTCATGATTGGCAGTGAAGTTTTATGGTGTCGCATTGCCAGCCCATCACCCAACCTTCCACGGAAGGCACGCACACACAAACAACTAGGGCCAATTTAGCATGTCCAATCCATTTACAACATGTCTTTGGGATGTGGGAGGAAACCGGAGCACCCGGAGGAAACCCACACAACCACAAGGAGGACATACAGACTCCACACAGAGGGCACCCCAGCCAAGCATCGAACCGGAGAACTTCTTGCTGTGAGGCGACAACGCTAACCACTGCACCACCACGGTCATCCTCGTGCATTGATTGATACTGGTGGATTGTAATGACAAGTTTGAGTGGCCTTTTATGGTTAAAATGTTCTGAAATGGGCAATTTTGTCATTATTGGGTCATGCATTTTTTCATTGTTTTCTGGAAAAATGTTCAAAATTACAAATTTAAAACATACTAACAACTGGTACTGTATTATACAAAGAATATAATTTATTACAATCAGGAAGGTGAATCAAAGAACACATACATGAATGCATGGCCATAAAAATATGTGTTCAAGGAGCCTGTAATTTGAAAATAGCCCAAAGGTAAACTTAATTCTCCACTTTCCAGATGCATTTCATTTGAATGAAGGTTTTAATACTGTTTCAATGGCAGAACATACCTAATTGTATACACACTGAGGTTTGAACATTGTTCATAGTAACTGGGGAGAAATAGCCAAATAACAAAACACTGGTATGGCTGGGGAGGGGGCTGCTGCAAGAGGGGCTGCTCAGGAGGCCCCAATCTATTGCCCTGCCTAGGGTCCCATTTGACTATGATTTTCTCTGCTAATAAAGTATGAGAGTAGTTTACATGGCCTCTTTAAATCCCGGAAAAACACTTCATGATGCCGGCGTCCTCTCTTTTAAAGAGGAACAGGAGAGCTACACATACTGATGTGAGTAATGGGTCATGAAAATTACCATTTTTAACAGTGCATCTTGGTCCATAAAGGTTTGGGAACCACTGCTTTACACCACCTACCAGACTGCTGACAGAAAGGAGTTTGTGTTTCAGTGCATTTCAGGGAATGGAGTTTTCAGTGCATTTTCAAGGGATTGAGTTTCAGTGTATTTTCAAGGGATTACGTTTCAAAGGAAAGTTTACTGCTGCTCATGCCAAGTCCATTTTCAATGTGCAACTGTTTTATCAAATGGCATACTGTTGTAGAATTTGAAAGCAGTGTTAGTAGCATAATTGCCTTTGGTGCAGAAGGCTGTGGATTCTACTCCCACGCCATGTAGATGAAGTGCTGATATCACAGTACCCATATATGATTGCAGATTATTTGTTGTATTGCAAGGAGGAATAGGGGTTCTACACTCCTGAGTTTCCTCCTTTTGCATGAGATGCCTAGTAACTATGAACTTGTTGGTTTTAGTCATTTCCTATTGCAATATTACCAGTTTACCAAATGTTTTAATGTAATATAGATTAAAGCAAGGGCAACGGTCACTGAATTTGTAGATGAAACATTGAGGTGTAAAGTTGTTTGCCAGTGGCAGCCTCTTCATTCCTCTTCATTAGTTACAGATCTCTTTTAATGTGGAATTATTCCAATGATTTTACTTCTGTAGAGATTGTGTATTGAATGATATTGGTGGATTGTCATGACAAAAGTCTGGGTTGCCTTTTATGGTTGACATTTTCTGAAATGGGTAATTTTGTCATTGGTTTATTCTTTGTTTCATTGCTTATTAAAATGTTTAAAACTACAAATTTTAAAACACATTCTAACAAGTGGTGCTGTATTATACAAGGAATACAATTTAATACAATCAGGAAGGTGAATAAAAGAACAAATTCATTTACGTATTGCCCTAAAATGTGTGCAAGGAGTCTATTTTGAAAATGACCCAAAAGTAAACCTAATCCTTCACTGGCCAGATGCATTTTCTATGAATGTTGGTTTTCATGCCGTTTCAATGGCAGAGAAGTTTACTGCTAATGTTAAGTCTATCTGTGTTTGTGCTGTTCTAGTTTAAGCTACTGTACACAGGGAGGAGAGAGGTTGCTATTCTACTTTCACTGAGCTGCTCGCCTACCCAAAGTAAATTAAACTGTTTAGATTAACTTAAGCATCCCTTTGAAAGAAGGCACATAGGCTTGTATTTTCTGAGGACATGACTTTTACAGTAAAATGGGCGAAGGAGCAACAGATAAATCAGGCTTATTAAAAAAAATTCAGTTTCCTTCACTTGCAGTTTAACTATATTACAAAGTATCTTTTCTTCCTGTGCATTTAAATAATTGAAGGAAATGACCGGAGTGGCTTTCTTGGGGAGTGACCTTCATATGGATGTGGCTTATAGGGGTGTTTCAGGAGTATGGTGTGGGTGGAGCTTAAGTGGTGCTGGTGTGGGTGGGGCTTAAGGGGTGCTGGAGTACTACTTCGCCTAGGGCACCATTTCAGCTAAGGCCGGCCCTGCATGGACGCATTACAAGAGTTGTCATGGGTTCTGTTCAAGCAGCTTAATTATATACAAACTCATCATGATAGAAGTTTACTGACTTTAACTTAAGTAACTTATATACAAACTAATGACTGCAATCATACATGCTCACTCACTGGCTGCACTCTCAAAATGGCACT
Organism: Protopterus annectens; assembly: GCF_019279795.1. Lineage (NCBI taxonomy): Eukaryota > Metazoa > Chordata > Ceratodontiformes > Protopteridae > Protopterus > Protopterus annectens. The sequence goes on from NC_056725.1 coordinate 1,987,581,862, forward strand.
GGGAATAGCATGTGCCCAGTATTTATATGTGCATGTTCAGTCCTTGATATGCTTCTTAAAGTTACAGCACATACACTCTGATCTATCCCTGGGTCAGTTGATGGTCCACCTTTGTGGAGGGGAATGACTGCAGCAGTCCTCCATTCATTTCGAATGTAGCCTGTTTCAAGGCTGTAGTTGAAAAGTGTTACAAATGGTCATGACAGGATGTATATTAGACTGTTCAAGAGGCAACTGGGGACGTTGTTGTGACCCATGGAGGAGGTGTTTTTGGCTTTAGTGAGTGCTGCCACCACCTGGCCCCTGTTTACTGTTGGGATAATATGTTGTAGGAGATTTCACTTGGTGGAGCTTTGAGAAGGGGCTGAAGGGTGTAGTTTGAGCTGATTATCAGCCAGTAGATTTGCTATGCCACCCTGATCTGTGAAGGTGGTACCATTCACCACCAGTTCCGCACACTGCTGTGTGTTACCTTTAAGGTTAAGCACACAGCTGAAGAAGGCATTTTAAGCGTCTTTAGTCTGCAAGGCTATCCTGACCTTGTAGTTGTCCATGTTGGACTTAGACATCTTAGTTTCTTGTTTATTTACATAAGACAGCACTTGTCTTTAAGGGAGTTGCTCTTCCTAATTCTGGCCATGAGTGTTCTGTGATTATATACCCTGTTTAGGTGAGGATTCCACCAGTGGGATTTGTTTTAAGTATTTGTTTTGGGTGTTTTTCTGGTATGTACACAGCCTCTATGCAGTCATTAATATGTTTGTATAGGGACTCTGTAAATAATTCTGCATTGGTAGCTGTGGTCTCAGTGTTAGCGAGAGCCTTGAATTTGGACAAAATGTTACATAATAGGAAGTAGTTTGCCTTAGAATAGTTCTTAACTGCTGGTTTAACTGGGCTTTCTGGGTTGATTTTTACTTCAAAGGAGACAGCTTTGTGATCCAACCTCACTAGTGTGGACATGACACAAGGGGGAGGTGGTGCTGTCTCATGTTGGTAAGTACCAAGTCCAATATATTTGATCCTTTAATTGGAACATGTACTATCTGTTCCAGGGTGTTAGTGTTTATAAATTTCAGGAAGCATTGCGCTTGTGGATTTCAAGCAGTGTAAGTGTCATAGTCTAGAGATGGGTAGTTAAAGTCACTCAAGTATAGAGTGTTTGGTTGGATGTCAAACACCTCTGGTGGATTTAGGTAAGGGTTGTGAGACTTTTCTAGCATAGATGGTGTCCAGTAGCTAGCCATGATATGTTGAGGGACCTTATTTATGGTGACTTGCACATGGATGAGCTCAATGGTGTAATTCTGTTTAACCAACTTGGAGGTATATTTCTTGCTAATGTAGATTGAGACAGTTCCACCATTGACCCCAGTCTGTGCTGTTGTTAGATTAAATGTAAGAGGAGGCTATGTAGCCTTGCACTGCTGGAGGATTTCTATGGCTTTAAACCAAGTCTGATGGCACAGATGTCTACATTCCCCAGAGTAAGGAGGGCTTGAAGGGTGTGGGGTTATTTGTTTAGACTCCTACCATTGAGCAGTAACATCTTAAAGTTGCTTGGAGAATTTTTCACTGTGTTGGTAGTTTTATCTTTTTGGCATTTCCTAAAAAAGGTTCTAAAGGAATGAATAAGGTTTTAACCAATATATGAAAGACTGGGGGGGGGGGGGCAGGTGCAGCCCATCCTTGTCAAAGCATTGGGATCTGTTGATCATGTCTTCCCATGCTGACAGTTATTGGATCCCCTGAACTGACATCAGCAACTAAGCCAATTATTAAAATTATTGTATGTTCATAAATTTTATAATCAGTGCAAGGCTTGTACCTATCTGTGACACATATTCTGAGAGATCCATTATGCCTCTTTACGTATAGTCTGTTGAGGTACATCTCAGTCATTTACACCCACGTGGACTATGATAGAATCATATTGGTAAGTGGGGTGCAGTGGCTTGAGTGTGTGTCTGATATTATGGATGCTGACTCCAGATAGTCAGCTAACCGCTGCCTTCTCCTTGTCTAACCTGGTGAGTGGGGCATCTAAGTGTCACACAATGAAGTCTCCAAAGACAAGAGTATTAGGTAAAATGTATGTCTGCCTTATGGGCTTTTGCCTTGGGGAACCATCACTGAGTATAGGCTTATGTGAGATGTGTGGTGGTGCTTTTGGTGTGTGTTTTAGTGATTGCTGAGGAAGTCTTTGAGATTTAGGAAGGTTTCTTTTAAACACCCACAGCAAAAGACAATCTCTGTGCGTATGGTAAACGGTGTGCGTGCATGAGGGATGTAGTATAGGTATTCCTGACAACTTTGTTTGTATGTGAGATTTTTGCCTCCAAGGAAGTTGTGTACTTACATCTCTCACATTCCATGTTATTCTCTTTAATGATTAATTGGTTGTCAGAGAGCATGAGACAATTGTTACATTGCCTTAGGATGCCCAAATCTACCAAGTTGTCCACAGAGACATTTGGAAATTGCATATTCATTTTGTCTGGTCCTGTAATAGGGTGGGATGCTTAGGGGCAATTGATTAGGTTTTAACTGGGGTCTTTTGGGGTAGTTTCTGGGGTTAAGGGTAAGATGTTATATAGTGCTAGGATATGATCATGTTATTTAATATAAAAGCAGTTTAAGGGGTTAATGGCAAGATCTTATAGAGTGCTATGATATGATAGTGCTATTTCATGTGCAAGTTAACTCCTCTGAGCAAGTGATGGGTGTCACCTCTGCCACTGTAACTGAGTAAATGACAACTGTGGTGGATGTCATTCAATCATAGCACTATACTGACACACACTGATACTGTTCAGTCACTGCAGGATTTGAGGATTTACCTATGAGAGCACATGAGCTACAAGATAATGTGTAGACTGAATGCACCACAGGAGAAGTCTTGCTCATATTATGAGATACTGTGTACTTGAGGGCATTACATCATCTTATTACTACAAAACATATGCATCTGTTGCTTGATTAAAAGATTGGTGTGATATCTGTCCATGTCACAAAATATTGCATGATGCTAGGTATACCTAAACACACATATTGAATAATTCATTCATTATTGTGATGGCAGAAGCAGAATCATGCACAATATGTAGATTAACACAAATTCAAAATCATGTCTTACTAAGGCAACAAGCTACAGAACATTGTATCATTTCTTCACGTCACAGGAGAAGGCTTAGTCCTAGGTTTAGAAAAGGCACATTTCAACAAATTACTTCAGCAGTGCTTGATAAAGGAGTAGCATGTGCTAAAATGCATAGAAAGTATTTCAGAAGAAATCTCCAGCTATACAGGTAGACATCAGATAACCAGATATTTAGTTGAAAGCATTAATGCCTACATGTACATTCACACTCTTACTGACACAACTGATTTTAAGGAGTAATACTTGGTTTTGGACAGACAACCTAAGAGCAAAGCTAGAGAAAATTACATTATTCAGATGTGCAATATGAGATGTTTTATAACTGTGACTCTGCACATGCAAGTGAATGACATCACCATGGTTTTAACAGGGTGATGTGTCTGCTAAAAGGGAATGAAAGTATTGGAAGAGCCAACTAACACTGTACAGTTACACATCATATCTGCACTATAAAACAATTTCTGTACATGATGAGGAGAAACACTCACTCTCAGCAGTTACTCACTGCTGGATTTGAACTACCTACCTATTTAGTTATACAGTCTAGAGAATACAGGATCCACAGAAGTGCCACAGGAGAAGTCAGATGTCATTAATGTGGAAGTACACAATTGAAAGAATGACATCATTGTGTTGCACATAATGTGTTTTGTATAAAATGCAACAGATTGGATGGGGAATAGTCTCAGTGCAAATGCGTCTTGTAAGTGGAAGCTTATACAATGGATTTTTTAATTTAGTAAATTCAACATGAAAGTACAGACGTACACATACTCATAGGATTTATGCATTGTTGGATTCAAACCACCTACCTATCTAGTTATACAGTCTGGAGAACATGGTATCAAATACAAGCTCAAAAGGAGAAGTCTGATGTTTAAGACTAGAGAGTTCTCTTTTGACAGGGTGACCTCATTCGTGTGCTGCAGAGAAAATGTTTGTGGTAAAAGTGGCATTAGCTGAGAGGAATCCTGCCACAGAGTAAATGTTTCACCTGAGTGGAAGTAGATACAACAATTATTTATTTATTTTACATTTGTTGATCAGGATAGTCCAACTGGATATATATCCATTTTCAGTGGAGGCCCGGGAAGAAAAGCTTCAAGATAATAATACATATTGAACATTTAGTAAATGCTAGTTTCAAACAGATTACAGTCATAAGCAACACCAGCATTTAGCACATATAGTACTAACTTATTATAAAACACTTTATAAAACATAACATTATTTTCAAAGTTGTATATACATAACATTACATTCAGGTTTAAGACACATTGAGCAGCAGTTATACAATTGACCCTTCCTGAAATGGAGTGGTAGAAAAAAGTTAGAAGTAGTTGAAGGTAAGGCACCTAAGAAATAGAGAAGTCACTAGTCGGGTTAGTGCAAGGACATAACCCATGAGTTTTGAAGTATTTATTGAGTTTATTTTTGAATTGAGTTAGTGAGGGTTCTGGGGTCAAGTCAGCTGGGAGTCTGTTCTATGTTTTTCCAACAGAGTTGGCAAACAGAGAGTCCCCAGCTCAGTAGTTGGGTTTGTATGTTTGAACTAGGAGTCTAGTAGATGATCGCAGTGGATGGGTGCTGGTGTAGGGGCTGATAATATTTTTTAGTGCATGTGTATTTTCTGGTTGGTAAAGGACTTTATGTGCCACTATTAGCTGGTTTAACTGCAGTAGGCTTGGCAGTTCAAGCCATCCTAGGCGATTTAGGTTGTGACAGTGGTGTGTCCGGTAGACTGTGCCAGTAGCAAATCTGGCAATGTGGTTATAGCAGGATGATAGTTTATTAAGATCTGTTTTGTTTAAGTTGGAGTATAGAGGTGAGGCATAGAGAAGAGTTGATAGCAGATGGTAATGGGCAATTGCAGTTGTAGCAAGTGGGGTAAGGAAAGGTTTGATTCTGTAAAGAGAGCCAAGCATTTTATTAATGGTTTTGATAGCTTGATTGATATGCACATCAAACTTCAGGTTGTTATCAACCATGACACCCAGTAGTTTAGTTTGGGCTTCTGGGGAGATGATAGTGCCATTGTTAGCCGTTATGTTGAAGGATGGCAGGGGGGTCCTGCATGTGGGGTAGAAGAGGAGCAGCTTAGTTTTGTTGGGGTTTAGGATTAGATGTTGATTGGAGAGCCATTTTTCTACTGTATTGAAGTTATTTTGGGTTAATGTGAATAAAGTAGCTGGTGAGTTGTCAGAGCAAATCAAGGTGGAGTCATCCACATATTGAATGCAGGTAGCATCTGGGATGACCAAATGAAGGTCGTTGATAAAGATGGAGAAAAGAAGGCATCCTAGTATCAAACCGTGGGGGACTCCTAATGTGATGGGTAGGCAAGATGATAGCTTGTCCTGCCATAGGACTGCCTGTTGCCTGCGCTGCAAGTAGGATTGAAACCATTGGAGTGCATGGTTGTTTAAGGAGAAGGTCTTCAAGGTATTTATAAGCATTTTGTGGTCAACCATGTCAAAAGCCTTGGATAGATCTAGAAAGAGTGCTGAGGATAGTTTTTTATTAATGCAGTTGTGGTTAATGATGTTAGAGAAAGAGAGGAGGGCAGAAGTAGTACTGTGGTGTGGCTTAAAGCCATGTTGAAAGTTGGACAACAGCTTGTATTGTGTGAGGTAGTGCATGAGCTGTATGTGTACATACTTCTCCATAATTTTAGCTAGAGGTGACAGAATAGCTATGGGTCTAACATTTGACAGTTTAGTGGAACAACTCATTTATGGAGAGGTATGACATGGAAGATTTTCCTTATAGTGGGTACAGTAGCTTCAGATATAGCTCTGTTGATCAAGATTGAGATGGGGGTATGCCATGGTGTCAGCAGCATTTTGCAGATAGTCTGCTAGGAGGAGGTTGGCAGCCAGGGTGGTGGGTCTTCGTTTCTTAAGTAGGGCATGAATAAGTTGAGTAGGAACAGGTTGGAAGGTAAAGTTTGTTTCGGTACTGGGTGTGGCTGCATTAGAATTAAAGCCATTGGGAGAGAGTTGGCTGGCTAGAGACTGGATAGTCCCTGTGAAGAAGCTGTTGAAGTTATTAGCAATGCCTACTGGAGATTTTTGTTGGGAAGCTGAGGGGGGGGGGTGGAGTGGCGGTTTGGCCTGGGTGGAGTAGTTTGCTTATTCCTGCCCAGAACTTTTGAGGTTTGTTTTGGTGTTTTTGCAGTAGATGGTAGCAGTGGTTCTTTTTGTCTAAGGTTATGGATTTTTTGATGTCATTGCTTAGCTGTCTGAATCTTAGTTGATCAAGTGGGGCATTTGTTTTTCGGTAGGTGGCCCATACTTTGTTTCTGAGTGAAATTTTGGTTTTGGTATTTTTAGAAAGCCATGGTGCAATATTAACTGGTTCTAAACCTTATCATGAAGGGATTCTCATCTAGATCAAGGGAGGTCATAGTCTCCCTTTACTCATCACTCATCAGACCAATGATTGAGTACAATGCCCCATTCGGAATGTATCTGACCCGGCACTTGCAGCAGCTGGAGAGGCCACAAAAGTTCCTCACCAAAAGGATAAAGGGTCTCAAAAATCTGTCCTATGCTGCCAGACTGAAAGAACTCCAGCTCTATTCAGTCGCTTACCGCTTGCTCAGAGGTGACCTTTGCCTAACATACAAGGCCATGTCAAACCCAGATTTGATGAATATGCTTCACCTCAAAAAATCTAGATCCATCAGAGCCACAAGGGCGGGAGACTTAAACCTCGACACGGCTATTAATAGGACGTGCTGGAGGGATAGATTCATCATCCAAAGACTCCCTATGCTGTGGAACAAAATCCCGGTACATGTGAGGCAGAGCACCTCGCTGGCCTTGTTCAAGAGAAATCTTGACCAATGGATGGGAGATCGCAGATATACCCCAGGGATTACCTCAGTGTCACTGCTCGACAGAGGCACAGCAAAATAATGGGTATAGTTCCCCATACTAAAGGGGTGGCGTAAGCCACAAAACGATGGGCTAGGCTTGTAAATGCCCTCGGGCAGATAGCCTAGTATGAACCTATGAACCTATGAACCTATAATAGAGTGGCTGGGAGCATGGGAGTTAAGAATAGCAAAGAATTTGGTGTTAAAGTATTCTACTGCTTCATCTAGGGAGAGACTTTTTAGTAGTGACCAGTGCCTTAAGTTCATTTTGAAACTTGGTGAGAATAAAATTCTTGTTGTTTCTTAATGTTCTATAGGTTAGTTGGTAGGAGCAGTCTACTTTGAGCTTGATTACTGTACCCTGATGGCATAATCTCATTGTCTATGGTGGCAGGATTTAGCCACGTTACTGTTAGGCATAATATATCTGGGGAATGAACAGCTAAGAGGGCATGCAGGTGCTGAGTTTTGTTATTTATACTCCTAATGTTTAGATGGCAGGCCAGCAGTCAGTTAGGAGGTCTATTTGTTGGAGCTATGGTAGTAGAGGATATAGCAGGGGCATTAAGGTCAACAGGTGGGGATTGACCAGGGTTTGTGTGGATGTCGCCATCCTTTGTGAGGTTGCAGTGTATCCTGAGTATGAGTTTTAAGATTTTGAATAAAGTTTTGTAATAGTGTCTAGTTTTAGGACTAATGTAACTAGGTGTAGTAAGATGGTAGTATCTAGGGTTTAAGGAGGTAAGCATGAGGGAGGTGAGTAAGGGTGCATTATTATCTGTTGTACATGGGATGGCTGTTTGGAATTTAGGGTAGTGGAAACTTGGGTGACCCTGACATTCGTAGGTGGTTAGGAGATATGGGATGAGGAAAAGGGGTAGACGTAGAGTTACTAAGACTATTTTGGGTGATAGCATACCTACTGAATGAGACTTGAAATATAGGCAAAAGGAATAGTAGAGTTGGAGGACTGGTGGTATCAGGTTGAGGGTGGTGCTGTTGAGTGGCAAGTTGTTACCAATTGGTTTAAAAAAGTGTGGTGTGGTCTAGTACCAATAAATGTAGCAGCACCAGGGATGGGAGGGATTTGGGGGCAGGGTGGGGTGCGAAGCGAGCCCGAGCAAAGCAAGGGAAAGCGGAGCAGGGATGAACCAATGTCTGTACTAATTTGTAGCAGTTTAACCTGTATGAGGAGGAAAGAGGGGGGTGGGGGAAAAGAGAAGGCAGTAGGAGTGGTTAGAGGGATACCCTGATTGACTCAAGACACCACATCAGAGGGAAGTTGAATGTAAGGGCCTAAAATCTGCACTCAGCACTTTAATGCTATTTGCACTCAGCACTTTAATTTTACTTATGCTTAGCAGGAAAGACAGACCAACAGTATACAATTTCGAGGATTTTTACAAGTATTACTTGTTCAAATGTCAGACAAGTAAGTAAACCTTTCAGCAGGAATCTACATCTGAGTGTTAGAAAGCCAGAAAGGTACAAGGTATACCAGTAAAAAGTAGGGTCAGAGAGACAAATGTAAGAGTTAGTCTACTTTAGTTTCAGGGGAAGGAGGCAAACACTCAAGAAAAAAAACCCTATGGCTGACCAAAATGGTGACTTGCTTAATTACACAGCATTGTAAGAGAAAGCTTAACAAATGCTTTTTATATGTGTAACCTACTCTGATTAACTGCTGGGAGAAACAGTTTTTGTTGTGGTGGCCAATTGCAATCCTGTAGACATCGTTATGCAGGAGCTGCAGTATGTTAGCATAGGTAAATGTGAAGTTCAACTAGGAAAAGAGAAAAGCAGAGATTCTAGGGTAAGCATTAAGGCAGTAACAGACAGTTATTTTATAATAGTACATTCAGAAATGTTTTGGTGGGGTTAAGTAGCACACTTCAGTCTGGATTAGGATTTATAGCTAAGAAACCTTAGCAAGAGAGTAATGTAGTAAATAACAAACACTTGCCAGAGTGTAAAGATATACCAGTAAAACTAAATCAATCGTTCACAATTATACAACTGGAAAATTGTCACTAAAAGCAATTCAGGTATAACTAGCATAAGTTATTCAGATCATAAAAGCACTTCTTCAATGTGTTTGTGCAATTTAAGCATTAAAAACATATGCAGCAAGTAGTAGCTCTGATTATGCACTTTCTCTAGGTACAGGTTCAGTTTAAACACAGATATTACTACATAAATTCAGTAAAGTCACTAGCTACTAGAGCTTCTGCAACAAAAATAGAGCAGTCTGTGCAGAATCAGAATTTAGCATCAGGTCATTCAGTTACACACAAAAAACACTAAAAAATCCATACAATGAAGAAACTTACACTAAGTCACACCAGGTCAGCCGGGGGGGGGGGGATCCTAAGCACCTAGATTTGAAAATTATGCCTGTACTAAGTTGTAACAGTTTAACCTGTATGAGGAGGAAATAGGGGGGGGGGGGGGAAAGAGAAGGCAGTAGGAGTGGTTAGAGGGATACCTTGACTGACTCAAGACACCACACCGGAGGGAAGTTGAATGTATGGGCCTAAAACCTGCACTCAGCACTTTAATTTTACTTATGTTTAGCAGGAAATACAGACCAACAGTATACAGTTTTAAGGATTTTTACAAGGGTTACTTGTTCAAATGTCAGACAAGTAAGTGAACCTTTCAACAGGAATCTTTGTCTTAGTGTTAGAAAGCCAGAAAGGTACAAGGTATACCTGTAAAGTTAGGGTCAGAGAGACAAATGTAAGAGTCAGTGTACTTTAGTTAAAGGGGAAGGAGGCAAACACTCAAGTAGAAAAGAGCCCTATGGCTGCCCAAAATGATGACTTGCTTAATTACAAAGCACTGTAAGACAAAGCTCAACAAATTATTTTTATATGTGTAACCTACTCTGATTAATTGCTGGGAGAAACAGTTTTTGTTGTGGTGGCCAATTGCAATCCTGTAGACATCATTATGCAGGAGCTGCAGTATGCTAGTGTATGTAAATGTAGAATTTAATCTGATTAATTGCTGGTAGAAACAGTTTTTGTTGTGGTGGCCAGTTGCAATCCTGTAGACACCATTATGCAGGAGCTGCAGTATGTTAGTGTAGGTAAATGGGAAGTTCAAACTGAGTTACACCAGGTCAGCCAAGGGGGGAAGAGAGAGGGAAATTCTAAGCACCTAGATTTGAAAATGATGCCTTATGTCAATGAAGTTCTATATAAATGATACTTCAGACAAAGACACACACACACCTACACACACACACACACACACACACACACACACACACACACACACATGCAAGTTCAGCATTGTTGGATGAGAACCTTCTATTTAGTTACACAATCTAGAGAACAGAGTATGAATTGCAAGCCCTACAGGAGAAATTGGATTTGTAAGGGGGTAAAGTGCAGTTTTAACAGAGTGATCTCATTAATATTTTACATAGAAGATGTTTGTTGTAAAATTGGCATTAGGTGAAAGTCCTCCCAACCACTGTAAATGTTTCTAGATACAGCACTTCCGTCAATGAAGGCCTATGCAACTGATACTTCATTTGCACACACACTGGCAAATTCAGCATTGTCAGATTTGAACCTACTACCTAACTACACAATCTAGAGCTCATAGTATGAATCATAAGTGCCACAAAAAAAGTCTTACTTCTAAGAGGAGAGAGAGCGCTTTTTTCAGGATGACTTCATCAGTGTGTTGCACAGAACGTTTGTAGTAAAAGTGGGATAAAGTATAGGGGAAGTTGTCTCCAAAGTTAAAGATTTTTCCTGAATGGAAGTAGACACAGCATATCTGTTACTGAAGCTTTATTTACCTGATACTAGAAACAAACACAAACACATTCTTGCTATCAGATTCAAACCAACTACCTGACTAGTTACACAATCACGAGTGTACAGTATGAATCACAAGTGCCAAAAGAGAAATTGGACTACGAAGGGGGGAGAGAAAGTACACTTTTAACAGCATGACCTCATCAATGTGAGGCACAGAAGATGTTTTGTGGAAAAAAGTGGGATAACATGCAGTGGGAGCTGTCTCCAAAGTTAAAGTTTTCTCCTGAATGGAAGTGGCTACAGCTCATCTGTTGTTGAAGCTTGACTAACCTGACACTGGAATCATGCACACATGTGCATATACACAAGTTTACCACAGTGATATTTGAATGACTTTCTTAACTAGTTACACAATCTATAGAACACAGTATAAATTGCAAGTGCCACAGGAGAAGTCTGATTTGAAAGGTTTGGAAATGCACATCTGTAATTAGTAACACATTTTTTTACAGAAGTTAGTATGCATCACAAGTTTTCTGCAAAAGGCATGTATCTAGACAGTCAGACCTAACTGCAATGTGCTTGTCACATGTAATTACATATTGCTCTGATAGCATCTCTACACTGTTATTCATGTACATTGTGTTACTGTAAGTGACATGTACCTGTTTCACAGAGTGGTGTTTTAATAAAAATCAAAATTGCAGAACAGTGGAATGTCAAGCAAACATTCATGACAGTTCATCCTGGGATGATTTGTTTCAATTTCAGTTATATTGGCTGATGCTTGGGCAACGTGCATTACAATACAGACATTTCCAAAATAAGAAGTGCACTGCTGAGTAACACTGATAAAGAATGTGTGAAAAGGTTACACATCATTGTACCAAAGTAAGTGTAAGTGTTTTAGTGCAGACATACCTTAACCGATTGATTTAATGGAGCCAACAAAATCCAGATACCTTGGTTACAACATTCCATTAAGACATACAGAAGTTGTACAATCCATACACATAATTGTTTTTAGTAATTTTTTAAAAATTCTCTCCATGAAGCACAGAGCTGATAAGCTCACTTGTCCAGCTGATGGCAGAGTAATAGAACATGCATAATCATATTTTGAGGTGTTGAACTTAGAGCGGGAATTAGCAGTAGTCTATGATGCTGTGTGCCAACCTTTGAGCAAATAAGCAGTACAGATACCATGTCTGAATCTGATGGAATACAGAACAGATATGTTATGGTCATGTTTCATGTGTCATGATTTACACATAAGTCATGACAGTTGCAGTCCTTCACTCCTGTATGTATGATACAAATGTATAGTGACACATTCCCCAAATGTGGTTACTGTACATGTGTTTGTGGCTTGTTGCAGTTGTTCTGTACTTGCATGTGGTTATATGACATGATTGACAAACAAGTGTTTGTCATAATTATTTTATCTCCAAACATGAATGCAAATGTAACCTCATTAATCTTGTCACGTTGTGTGTATATCTGCAATATGTTCCACATGTGACCATTATGTTTTAAACACTTAAAACATCATTTAATGCACCTTACGTGCTGCAGTTGTTTCTGAGAAAATATGAGCATGTTGTGAATGATTATGAAACACACAAGGGAACAAGCATGTTATTAATGGTAGAAATACTGATTAGGGAAACAGTATTGAAGCAAGGAGGATTATTTGATGAGACAGAAATGATGGGAAGAGGGACAGATTTGGAGATGGGGATGCAGTTATAGACACAATGAGATTAGTTGGTAGTTATTTTTTTACATTTTCTGATCTATATAAATTTGCAAAATCAAATGTATGGCTTTCCGTAAAGCCTTCAATCATCAATGATTCTCAAGAAAGTTTCAAGAGTATGGATGACAATAACAAACATTAAGATGCAGAAATATGTTCATCTTTGAAACTGTTCACTTCAGATGTATTACTGTGTACAGTAAAGTGTTTCCAATATGGATGAAGATGGTGTAATAGAGTGGAAACATGAGGAGGAGAACATAAGAAGGATACTGTTGTTTGATAACTTATGCAGCACATACTTAAACACATACTATTAATATGTGAAAACACAAACTAAATGTATGACATACATCTGGAGTCAAACCCTTAATGGCATAAAATAAAAATGTACAGGCAGGAGGATTACCTGAGCTCAACACATAGAAAACCATAAATTCTTAATTTTAATTGACACATTTGAATGGACCCTGAGAACAGATTGAAGTAAGGGAAAATGTAGGCATCAGCCTTCATCAAGGTAATGCCAGGTATATATGACATCTAGCAGCCTATTTCACATGTTTATTTATTTTTTTTGCTTATGGTCCATTTCTGCACATCTTTGTGTTGTGTTAAATTTTAGTTTGTCATCACAAATATTCATGCCGGATCTGTACAAGGCAGTGTCCCAACAGGGAGCAGCACATTAACACAGCAGCAGGATAATAATGTGTTAACAAAATGTGCAGCCAGCATTTACACACAAAGGAGTCAAACAAAACATTCAAGAACACTGGCATACATCTGGATTCGACCCTTGCAAGTATTCCAAAGCAAATCTGGAGATATGAGCATTATCTAAACAAAACACATAGGAACTCCTACTTCACAAAATTCAATGCTGACAACAAATTGAAGCAAAGGTGAATGTATACATTAGCCTTCATTGCAGTCATAAGAATTGTAAAATCCCATAACATCTATAATACACCCAGTAGCATAATAAATATGAAACAGTTAAAAGTGATGATACAGAAGTGGGAACACAAAGAAACATGGAGACAGGGACAGACACCAACAAAAACTGTTGTATTTTTCTTGGCCATTTTTTTTAATATCTTTGTGGTGTGTTACTGTTATACTTTTCCTGATAAGTAATCTGACATGCAATGTGCAATCAAGAATTTCCAACAGGGAGGAAGCAGGGATCAAAAAGTAGAAACACAATTCACACATAATCATGATAAAGGTGGGTTACTTAGATATGTAGATAACAGTTACACACATTATAGTAATATAAATAAAACATTAAATATATACATATATTTCTGAATTAGAACCTTGACAGTATGACTAAAAGCATGTTACAGACATGTGACGTATGTCAACACAGCACCCAGGAAATACTACTTCACAACATTAATTTTACTGACTTGAAGGGACAATTGCAAAACAATGAGACGTGGGAGAATGAGACATTAGACTTCATCACAGTAATGACAATTTTAATATTGTATAAGGTGCACATTACAACCAGCAATATAATAAATGATTCAATGCAAAAAAGAGTTGTGTTATCTTTCACGTGTCACGATTTACACATTTATCATTGCCCAGAATTGTTTGGAAGCATGCTTCCTAACAATAAATGCAACTGAATAACCTATATGGTGTACATTCAACTCTACAGCCTTCCTCAAGAGAAGATGATAACTGTCTGCCCATAGTGCAGCAAGGCAAATCACAGTAGTGCAAAGGGCACCAAAGTAATGAGGCCAAAGGCAAAACTCACAAGATTTTACCATTATCAGTGTACTGTCAGTCCCCACAAGTTACAGGTGCTGCTTGGTGCCAGGCATCACAATGCTGAGGAGACAGACTGATGACTCAGAAGAGGGGACAGCCATAGAGGGGCGATGGAGTCAGGGAGCAAGTCGATCATGACAGATGAAGGATAACGGTGGGTCAAAATATGTAGACAACAGTTACACTTAAAATAGTTTTATAAAAACACCACAAAACAAAGAAAAGGAAATAAACTACAGGCACTCTAAGTTACTGCTGCAGACCCAAAGTCAAACTCGAAAAAAGTATGCAAAAACTATTTAACATGAAACACTTTTCATCTCACTTAATAGTGAGACTTCTTCAGATAAAAACACTGTTACAAACATTTAAATAAAGCATTATTTGTTTAATAGTGATCCAAGCCTAAAGTTAAAAAGCCTCTTGAGGTAATAACAGTAAACACGACGATAAGACTCTGAAAATTAGTGCAGAGGCTTGGATCACTATTTCCACTATTTTTATTATTTTTCATTTACTTAGTCACTTTTAACATTTTTTCTTACTATAAAAAACTTTTTAATTTACTCATATATGTTTTTGTTACTTACTCATTACTAACCTTTAAACAAAACAAAATGGTTGCATTATACCATTGTTCATAAACACAGTGTAATTAAAGGCAGCTTATATGTTTTAAGAAAAGCATTAGAAGTAATGAAAGGGTTCATTTTAGTGAGGCTAAGTAGAAGGTACTTTTTGATTGGTGCATGACAGGAAATAATGCTGTATTTAAATGTTTGTAACAGTGTTTTTATATGAAGAAGCCCCACTATTAAGTGAGAGAAAAAGTGCTTCATATTAAATAGTTTTTGCATACTTTTTTCGAGTTTGACTTTGGGTCTGCAGCAGTAACTTAGACTACCTGAGTTTTATAAAAACAGTCAATAACAGTTTGACAGTGTTTTGGATTAGAACCCTTGAAACTATGCCAAAATCAGTAGACCTGAGCATTAATTATCTCAGTACATCAGAAAGGAACTACTAATTCAGAAAGTCAAACTCACACAATTGAAGGGACAGTGACAAATTATTGAAGTAAGGGGGATGTAGGGCATTATTATTCTGTCATGCTCTGTATAATAAAGAGTTTGCTATAGGAAGAAAGGAGGGATAGGAAAGTAGAAGCAAGAATAAGACATGAGCAGGATGAATGGGGTTTAATACGTCTCCCCATTGGGAATTGAATGTGTTTTCAAATAGTTTATTACTGCATTATTCAAATGCTGTCCCTTATTTTAAGTCTTGTTAGGATCAAGAAATGTAACGGGAAATAACTATAAACTAACATGAAAGAGAATTTTGATATATGTCTGGAATCAAACCCTTGACAGTATGCAAAAACATCAGTCTACAGACGTGAATTATCTCAACATTACATAGGAACTCTTAGTTCTTTACATCCAGCAGTCTAATAACTGTTACACTAAAGTACAGTTGTGTACACTTACCATAAATGTAGATGTTCAAGTGTGTTCACTGTTGCAGTCATTACATTTGGGTAATCTGCTGGCAGGTTGCCCTCAGTGGGCCTGATTAACAAAGTCTTGGGTCCTGCGTCAGATGCTGTCCCTTCTTCCATGACGTCAGGTTGTCAGGGGTATAAAACATGCAGCCGACGCCATTTTCATCAGTTTTTCTTGCCCCAGATGTCAGGTGCCCCCCAAATGGGGAGCAATATATATATATATATATATATATATATATATATATATATATATATATATATATATAACTTAGAACACAAACAATATACCTCCCATCGAAAGCAAATACGCCAAAAAGGCTTTTAAGCATATTAAAAGAAAGAAGAGGTATAGTAAAAGAAAAAACAGGGGGCTGGAGGGCGGGTAACCAGGACTGCAACAGTGAATACACTTGAATATCTACATTTATGGTAAGTGTACACAACTGTACTATGTTCTTCATGTTTCACTGTTGCAGTCATTACATTTGGGTAGATTTGCAAAGCTGTGGTTGGGAGGATGGATTTATACAGAATTAGGAGCAGCTATAAGGCCCTGCAGGACAGCAGTGGCAAAGCCAGCTCTGTATTTAGAGAATAGAGGTAAATGGTAATGTTTGGTGAATGTATGACCTGAGCTCCAGGTAGCAGCTTCTAAAATGTCTCTGGTAGGAACCCCTCTGAGAAAGACTGCAGAAGTAGATGCAGCCCTGGTGGAATGAGATCTGATCCCCTTGGGGATAGGTTTACCATGGTGCACATAGCAGAAATGAATACAATGGCTTATCCATTTAGAAATGGTCTGCTTTGAAATAGGTTTTCCCTCTGCCCCTGCAGCAAAAGCCACCAATAGTTGCTCATATTTTCGTAGAGATTTTGTCCTGTTTAAGTAGAATCTAAGTTGTCTGTGCACATCCAATGAATGTAGAATCCGCTCACCCTTGTTCTGTGGATTGGAAAAGAAAGTTGTCAGATGAATGGTCTGATTTAGAGCCACACTGGATACCACCTTAGGCATGAAAGATGGATTGGTCCTGAGAGCCACACTGTCTGAAAGAAAAATAATGACAGGCTCCACTGCCATAAGAGCCTGTAATTCTGAAATCCGTCTAGCTGAAGTAACTGCTAAAAGAAAAGCTGTTTTCCAGGAGAGAAATTTTAAATCTGCAGTAGCAGCTTGCTCAAAAGGAGGCAGAGTGAGTTTTTCCAAAACAAAATTGATGTCCCATGCAGGAGCTGGTGCTCTCCTGGGAGGTCTTAAATTTCTGGCCCCTCTGAGGTACTGCTTTAGCAGAGGATGAGAAAAGAGGGGAGGCTCTGTGTTGTAATTAGCTGAAATGGCAAAGGCATGGATTTTTATAGAAGAAAAAGATAGGCCCTTGTGAAGCATCTCAGTTAAATATTGCAGAATCTGAGGAATATTGGGCATGGCTGTGCTTATTCCTTGTGCTTGATTCCAGGCACAGAATCTTTTCCATTTATCTGCATAGGATTTTCTAGTACTAGGCCTTCTGGCCTCCAAAATGACATCCATCACAGGTTTGCTGAGAGATGTAACTGGTGAAATCAGTTGATTAACCATGCTGCAAGATTCAGAGTTTGGAGCTGAGAGTGCAGAATTTGATAGTTCTGCTGAGACAGTAGATAAGGTGTCAGAGGTAGGTACCACAGAGGAAGGTGTGGCATATTGCGTAGGAGCAGGTAGCAGTGTTGGCGAGGCCAGTCTGGAGCAATCAGTATAATTTTTGTTTTTTCCTGTCTGACTTCTAGCAAGACGCTGGAGAGCAGAGGCAGAGGAGGAAAGGCATAGACTGATAGGTTTTTCCAGCTGAAGGACAGAGCATCCACATTCCAAGCTTTTCTGTGATGAATTCTTGTGCAGAATTTGTCCAACTGATAATTCTGGGGTGATGCAAAAAGATCTATGTCTGGGATCCCCCATTTGTGTGTCAACATGCTGAAGATTTGTAGATCAAGTTTCCATTCCTGTGGGTCCATCAGATTTTTGCTTAGTGCGTCTGCCAGAGTATTTTGCTTTCCTGGCAGGAATTGAGCTTGTAGATCTAATTGGTAAGTCAAGGTTGTGTTCCACAATGCCATGGCTAGTCTGAAAAGGGGGTAGGAATGTAAACGAAAAGATAAACAGCAAATGTTCTGACAGCCTCGGAATCACCAAGTGTACGACCACCTCTAGATTCGTAAAAGAATATATTTATTCCGCAACAGCGAATAAAACCACAAGTTGTATACACACTAAAATGTTAAGCGCTTTCACCCACAGCACAGTGGGCTTCATCAGAACATGGTAGTTACACTGAATTCAACCTATATTTAAAAATTGGCGCCAAATTACAGCTAATATTAAGCTTTTAAACTTTTGAACTTTTAAAGCGGTACCTACATAATTGTCTGCACCAGCTGTCTAGCTCTAATCTGCCATATCTATAAAGGCACCACACAAAAACAGAACAAAAATAGCATATTAATAAATGTGTTTTTCTAAGAATATAACCCCTTACAAAAAACTGAAAACTAAAAAAAATTACATATTCCAAGACACTTTGTATAAGTTTGTTTGTGTCTTTCGGCTTTTCCCGGTTAGGGGGCGCCACAGTGGAACTCCGGTCCGCTAATGATTTGCAGTAGATTTTACATGCTGGCTTGCCAGGCCTAACGCACAACCTTCAACAAAGGGACGCCCATTCACACATGTCACCACACAGAAGACACTCTAACTGAGAATCGAACAGGCAAAGTCTAACTGTGAGGTGACAACGCTACCGCAGCACCACCACTGCAAGTATGGATACAAATACATATAATGATATAGTCCTGCCCTGAACATATGTTTTATTTATTTATTTATTTATTTATTTAACATTTGTTGACCGGGAAAGTCCGACTAGGTTCCACAGATCCTGTTTTCAGCGGAGGCCCGGGGAGAAATGCTCCAGAAGCATGTCTTTATAATGTGGGAGGAAACTGGAGTACCCGGAGGAAACCCACGCGAACGCAGGGAGAACATGCAAACATGCAAAATATGTAACTGACTGTATTACTTAAAAACATGCAATATAAATAATACAAATACATTGTATGACATTCTAATGAAATATGTGGATATATGTTATGCACAAATAAATGAAAACATAAATAAAAAAATAAATAAATATATATATATATAAGGGATGTTGTATACGCAGTATCATTGAGTAATAAGCTCAGATGTGCAACTGTAATATGTAATAAAGCTGTAACAATGATACTGCGTATACAACATCCTTTATATATATTTATTTTTTTATTTATTTTTTATTTATGTTTTCATTTATTTGTGCATAACATATATCCACATATTTCATTAGAATGTCATACAATATATTTGTATTATTTATATTACATGTTTTTAAGTAATACAGTCAGTTACATATGTTCAGGACAGGACTCTATCATTACATGTATTTGTATCCATACTAATACAAAGTGTCTTGGAATATGTAATTTGTTTTCAGTTTTTTTAGTTTTCAATTTTTTGTAAGGGGTTATATTCTTAGAAAAACACATTTATTAATATGCTATTTTTGTTCTGTTTTTGTGTGGTGCCTTTATGGATATGGCAGATTAGAGCTAGACAGCTGGTGCAGACAATTATGTAGGTACCGCTTTAAAAGTTCAAAAGTTTAAAAACTTAATATCAGCTGTAATTTGGCACCAGTTTTTAAATATAGGCTGAATTCAGTGTAACTACCATGTTCTGATGAAGCCCACTGTGCTGTGGGTGAAAGCACTTAACATTTTAGTGTGTATACAACTTGTGGTTTTATTCGCTGTTGTGGAATAAATATATTATTTTATGAAACTAGAGGTGTCGTACACTTATTGGTGATTCCAAGGGGGTAGGAATGGGTACTTCCCTGCTTGTTTATGTACCACATGACTGTGGTGTTGTCTGTCTTTATCAGTAGTTGTCCTGGATGAAGATAGTCTTTGAAGGCTGTCAGAGCATTCTGTACAGCTAGCATTTCTTTCTGGTTGATATGTAGGTGCATTTGATTTGAGCTCTTTTAGCCCTGAATGCATCTCCCTGCCAGATGTGCCCCCAAGCATAATCTGATGCGTCTGTAGTCAGGGTTTGGGTGGCAGGGGGTGGACTGAATGACAATCCCTTGTATTGGTGGCACCATAGGAACTCTAGCTGCAGGCAAGGAATGATAGGAATCATTGTTTCCAGGCTGTGACAATGTTGACTCTATAAGCTTTTTAGGTACCATTGAAGTTTCCTCATATGCAGTCTTGCATATGGAATTATTAGAATGCAGGACACCATGAACCCCAAGGCCTGCAGGATTTGTCTTGCAGATAGCTGGGTTTTTGTGGCCACCTGTTTGAAATAAGTCATCAATTGAATTTGTTTTTCTGGCGTGAGGTAGGTCATCTGAGCAGTTGTATTCAAGCTTGCACCCAGGAATGTAATTATTTGATAGGGTACCAGTTGTGATTTCTTTTCATTTATGGTGTACCCTAGACAAGTTAGAAGTCTTTTTACAAACGCCAGATGTTTTAGAAGAGTGTCCTTGTTTTCCACCTGAATTAGGCAATCGTCCAGGTAAGGATAAATTTGAATGTTTCTGTCTGCAAAATGCAATTACAGGTGCCAGGCACTTTGTGAAGACCCTGGGTGCAGTAGATAAGCCAAAGGGCAGTGCAGAGAACTGGTAATGCAAATAGCCTGCTTTGAAGCGGAGGTATCTTCTGCAAGATTACCTGATTGGGATATGCAGGTAAGCCTCTTTTAAGTCTAGAGTTACCAACCAGGCATCCTTGCCTAGCATAGGCAGTAACTGTTGTAGAGTCAGCATCTTGAATTTTGGAATGTCCAGAAATGTATTTAGAATGGATAAGTCCAGAATTGGACGCCATGATTTGTCTTTTCTAGGTACCAGGAAAAGTCTTGAATAAAAACCTTGTCCCTTTTCCTTTTCTGGTACTGGTTGAATAGCCCCCATATTCATGAGGGACATAACTTGTTTCTGTACCTCTGCTCACTGATTTGGAGGCAGATCTGGCCATCCGTTTAGGATTGGCAATGTGTGGAAATGAAATCTGTATCCCTGGGATACTATATTTAAAACCCACTTGTCCTGGGTAATTAGTTGCCAGTTTTGTGCATGAAGTGCCAGTTTTCCTCCCAAAGGGGTGGCCAAAAGATAAGTGCTTGTTAATTGCAGTGGAAAGTCACTGAGGCTGTTTACCATAGGAAGGTGCCTTGTTACTTTATTTATTTATTTGTTATTTATTTAAATTTGTTGACCGGGAGTGCCCGACTGGACGTGGGTCCATTTTCAGCGGAGGCCCGGGGAGAAAAGCTCCACAGTAAAATAAACAGACAGTAGTTACATTGGATTACATAGCGATTAACAATTTAACATAGAAATTACTTACAACATATTTACAGATGAAGAACATAGTACATCAGTAGACAACTAGAATCTTTATCTGTGAAGTACATAACAGGCATTAACAAATGTAATAATGAGAAGTTCCTGCTGTATAATAAGTACTAGGCTTATGAGCATCTGAGCTTGCTATCATCAAGGTAGTTAGTGGAGTGGAAAGAAAGGTAGTAGTTGGATGGGGTGGATGATATTAGAGTGGGAGTTGCAAGGGCATAGCCAGCATGTTTTAGGTGCGCTTTTAATAAAGTTTTGAAGTTGGTGCATGATGGTATGGAGGTAATTGTGGGTGGGAGTGAGTTCCATAATTTGGCTATGGTGCAAGAGAATAGTGCTTCACCAGCAGAGTTATTGGCTTTAGTGATCTGCAAGTGATTTTGTTGCTGGATCTTAGTGGTCTGGTGGTGCGATAGGGTTGGAGTAGATTCTGGAGGGATGGGACATTTAGTGGATGGTTTACTAGTTTGTGGGCGAGTGAGAGTTGATACCACTGAAGGAGGTGAGGGAGTTCAAGCCAGCCCAGTTCAGCAAGTGAGAGACAGTGGTGACTACGGTAGGATGCCCCTGTGGCGAATTTGGCGATTTTGTTGTAGCAGGTCTCTAGCTTGTTTAGATCACATTGCCTTAGGTTGGTATATACTGGAGAGGCATAAAGTAGGGTGGAGATAAGGTGGGAATTTGCTATTGAAATCTTTGCTGCTTTGGTGAGAAATTGTTTATTTCTGTATAATGCTCCTAGTTTTCTGTGGACTTTTTTTATGGTCATTGATATGTGAATGTCAAATTTTAGTTTATTGTCTATTTCCACTCCTAGCAATTTGGTGTGTTCAGTGGGGTATATAGTGCTGTTGTCTTTTGCTGTGATGTTAAAGTGAGTTGTTTTGAGTATGTTTGGTGGGTTGGAAGATGAGTAGTTTAGTTTTGTTTGGGGTGAGTATTAATTGGGCATCGGATAACCATGTTTCAACAGAGGAAAAGGCTTCCTGTGTGACTTTTTGCAGTTTGGGTAGGGACTGGGCTGAGCAGATGATAGTCGAATCATCTGCGTATTGGATGAGTGTGCCATGTTTGGTGACAGAGGCTAGATTATTGGTGTAAACAGAGAAAAGTAGGGGTCCAAGGATGGATCTTTGGGGAACCCCTATGGAGACAGGTAGTTGGGGAGATATGTCATTCTGCCATACAACGGATTGTTGGTGGTCAGACAGGTAACTCTGAAACCAGTTGGTGACTGATTGTGAGAAGGATAGGTTATTGAGGACAGAGATAAGTTGTTTGTGTAGGACCATGTCAAATGCTTTAGATAGGTCTAGGAAGGTAGCAGAGGAGAGATAGCCATTGTTTTTATGCTGAAGGATAGTGTTAGTAAAGGAGAGTAAGGCAGTGGTGGTGCTATGGTTTGGTCGGAAACCATGCTGAGTACTGGAAAGGAGGTTGTTAGTAAGGAGGTAGTGTGAGACCTGAGAGTGTATGCATCTCTCTAGTATTTTGGAGAGTGGAGAGAGAATAGCTATGGGGCGGTAATTGGTTAGTTCTGCAGGGGGTCCGCCTTTGTGGAGGGGGATTATATATGAGACTTTCCACAATGTGGGAATGTAACTTTTTGACAGAGATCGGTTAATCAAGATGGATACTGGGTAGGCCAGAGCATCAGCTGCGATTTGTAGGTATTCACTTGGGAGGTTGTCTGCTGCTAATTTGGTGGGTTTAAGTTTAGTTAAGAGTTTTTCTATGTTGGAGGTAGGTACAGGAGAAAAAGAGAAGGCAGTGGAGAAATTACTAGTTGAAGGTGTGGGTTGGAGGGGAGGGGGGTTGTGTTGTTTAGCTAGTGATAGTATGGTTTGTGTGAAGTGTGTGTTGAATGAGGTAGCAATATTTTCTGAGGAGTGAGGGATGTTAGGAGGAGGGGTACTGACTTTACCTGGGTGGAGGATGGAGTTCATGGAGGACCAGAATTGTTTGGGGCTGTGTTGTGAGGAGTCTAGGGCAGACTGGTAGTATTGGAATTTGTCCCGTTTTATTAGCTTTTTGACTCTATTGCGTAGTTCTAGGAATTTCTGTCTAGCTGCGGGGGTTTTAGTTTTGCGCCAGTGCTCCCAGGCTTTATCCCTGTTTTTTATTTCTGACTTAGTGGTTTTCTGTAGCCATGGGGAGGGTTGTGCTTTGGTTCTGGAAAATCTTATGGGGGCATGGTAATTAAGGATGTCCAGGAAGGTAGTATTAGAAAATTCAACTGCGTCATCTAGACTGAGGTACTTTAGAGCATGCCAGTTACATTATTTGAGGGATGAGATGAATGTGAGTGGGTTAAAGTTTATTTTTTTACGTATTTGATGATAGATGACAGGTTTAACTTGGTACAGGTATTTTTTGAGTAGGAATGTTGGGGAGTGATCACTGAGGCTATCTGATAAGCAGCCTGTTATATATGACTGGGGGTTCTTACTGACTAGTATCCAATCCAGGGTAGTGTGCTTGCTGGAGTTTTTATTTATCCTTGTTGGTGACTGGAATAGTTGGGTGAAGCCATGAAGGTGTACATGATGGGTTGGATTGTTGCCAGAACAGGATTGCCAGTCAATATTGAAATCACCTAAGATGATAGTTTCTTGGGGGAGATGGTGGGTAGACCAGCTGAGGAGGTTTTCTAGTGGAGGGATGTTTTGGCCAGGTGGGAAGTAGCATCCAATTATGTTGTTGGTTTTGATTTGGTTAATTTTGAGGTTGGTATATATTATTTCTTCATTGCCTATTTGTGAAGCTGATGATTTTAAGATCTGGATGTTTAGATGCTGTTTAAATATTATAGCTACACCACCTCCTTTTTTGTTTAGCCGGTCTACTCTTAGTATGCCGTAACCTGTAGGGAGTATTTGCTCACTGGTAATGTGAGGTTTTAGCCAGTTTTCTGTTAGGATGACTATATCTGGGGAGTATAAGTCTATGGTGGCATGGAGTTCATGGACTTTGTTGGATATACTTCTAATATTTAGGCTTAGTAGAAGGAAGTCACTTGGCTTTCTATTGGCTGTAATATGGGAGAAGTTGTTGTTTCTAGTCTGATGATGAGAATTGGGGTTGGAGATGGTAGGGCCAGGGTTGGGGTGGATGTCTCCACTTAGGGCTAGTTTTGATATGCATGAGATTATTAGTTTTCTCAGTTTTTGAATGTGTTTGTTTATAAGGGAAACTTTATGATTGTGCTCTGTGGGTAATAGGTATGGTGGGAGGGTTACTATGTTAAATTGTAGGGATGCTTTACGTTTCAGTAATATAGTTGGTAGAATATATGGGGGGAGAAGAGGGATGGTTCTTGAGCTGGTGGGAGGGGAGCTGAGAATGGGTGAGACATGAGTGGTGGTGGTGTGAGTAGTAGTACAGTGGTAGTGGTGAGTGGGGGAATGATGGAGCTTTGGTAGGATGTAAGATATGCAAGGAGAGTGCATGCAGTGAGCAAAGGAAAGGTATGCTTGTACATGTTAGTTGAGGAGGTGTGATAGTAGAGGGAATATGGAGGAGGTAGTGCTGGGTTAGTGCTGTGGTTGGCTATTGGAAAGATGGGAGGGGTTTGAGTGCAATAAAGGTGGGACCACTGGGGGCGGGAGGGAATAGGGGGCAGGGTGGGGAGTGAAGCGGGTAGAGACCCTGATAGGTTCTTGTATGAGGGGCTGGAAACAATCACAAAGCAAAGACAAGTATGTGTTAAGAAACAATCACAATTGACCAAGGACTGCTCTGAAACTGTAAGTCTTTTCTTAATTTCTCAGGTGGAAAAACAGGATAACTTTGTATCAGTAGGCTAATGTGGTCATAGTTTAAATTAACAAACACACAGTATTGATCAGTTATGGATACTATTTGCTAACAGAAGGGAATAAGAGAAAGTGGAAGGTGTGTGTGGTGGGGGGGGGTGCTGCTTACAGCCAAAGCAGAGTGCTCTCCAGGGAAAAATGAAGATTCGCTCAAACAGGTAGACACATACTCAAAGTTAACTGTAGCTGTTTGCAGACAGTTCAGACCCGGACTGTGCTTTTCTTATAAGAATGTTAAAGGTGGTACCACAGTTGAATACGTAAAAGTAGTGTTAGGTCTAGAAAAGAAGAGTACAGAGAGGAGTAAGCACTTTTGAGATGGTAAATATATATTATAAAGATTATAAAAAGCACATTGAGCAAATAGCTACCACATGCAAGACAATGTCCTGAACCACTACTTAGTATATGCAGATACTGAGCCAATTGGAAGAACATTAGAAAACAAAAACCCAGACAGTTATGCAGCCACAGATAAAAATATAGCGAGCAGCAATCTGTCGTGGTTCTCTAATGTGATTCTATCCACCAGTAACAGCACAAACTTATAGAAATAACTTAGACACGAGTATGAGCTGTCTACACACAACGCAATTACATGAATAACATAAGTGAACAAGGTGCAGCTATGCAAATAAACCATACATACTATTATACTAGAAACAACTTGGTGCATACAAAATGCTAGCATGCCATAGTAACATCAATAATAAAGCATAAAACATATTAGATGTCTAACACAATTCAACATAAACCTATACAGTTGTAAAATGTCTAATACAATTCAAAATAAATAGGCATTTACAGTTGTAAAACACTTACTGGAGAGACACTGAGCCTTCATGGGGCCTGTAGAAGAGTGGATTGTAGTTTTACAAATGGTGCCTGCCACAGGTAATATTTATTAACTCTGGGATTGTGTTAAGGTAATAAACAGGGAAGGGGAGGGGAGAACAAGGGTGTGAGCAGGCAGTTCTTTGTACTGCTGCTAATGAGCCAAAGCAAGACAAGTATGTGTTAAGAAACAATCACAATTGACTAAGGACTGCTCTGAAACTGTAAGTCTTTTCTTAATTTCTCAGGTGGAAAAACAGGATAACCTTGTATCAGTAGGCTACTGTGGTCATAGTTTAAATTAACAAACACACAGTATTGATCAGTTATGGATACTATTTGCTAACAGAAGGGAATAAGAGAAAGTGGAAGATGTGTGTGGTGGGGGGGGGGGGACTGCTTACAGCCAAAGCAGAGTGCTCTCCAGGGGAAAATGAAGATTAGCTCAAACAGGTAGACACATACTCAAAGTAAACTGTAGCTGTTTGCAGACAGTTCAGACCCGGACTGTGCTTTTCTTATAAGAATGTTAAAGGTGGCACCGCAGTTGAATATGTAAGAGTGGTGTTAGGTCTAGAAAAGAAGAGTACAGAGAGGAGTAAGCACTTTTGAGATGGTAAATGTATATTATAAAGATTATAAAAAACACACTGAGCAAATAGCTACCACATGCAGTACAATGTCCTGAACCACTACTTAGTATATGCAGGTACTGAGCCAATTGGAAGAACATTAGAAAACAAAAACCCAGACAGTTATGCAGCCACAGATAAAAATATAGC
Organism: Protopterus annectens; assembly: GCF_019279795.1. NCBI lineage: Eukaryota > Metazoa > Chordata > Ceratodontiformes > Protopteridae > Protopterus > Protopterus annectens. The sequence goes on from NC_056725.1 coordinate 1,987,608,610, forward strand.
GAGCAGCAATCTGTCGTGGTTCTTTAATGTGATTCTATCCACCAGTAACAGCACAAACTTATAGAAATAATTTAGACACTAGTATGAGCTGTCTACACACAACACAATTACATGAATAACATTAGTGAACAAGGTGCAGCTATGCAAATAGACCATACATACTATTATACTAGAAAATACGTGGTGCATACAAAATGCTAGCATTCCATAGTAACATCAATAATAAAGCATAAAACATATTAGATGTCTAACACAATTTAACATAAACATATACAGTTGTAAAATGTCTAATACAATTCAACATAAATAGGCATTTACAGTTGTAAAACACTTACTGGAGAGACACTGAGCCTTCATGGGGCCTCTAGCAGAGTGGATTGTAGTTTTACAAATGGTGCCTGCCACAGGTAATATTTATTATCTCTGGGATTGTCTTAAGGTAATAAACAGGGAAGGGGGAGGGGAGAACAAGGGCATGAGCAGGCAGTTCTTTGTACTGCTGCTAATGAGCCAAAGCAAGACAAGTATGTGTTAAGAAACAATCACAATTGTCCAAGGACTGCTCTGAAACTGTAAGTCTTTTCTTAATTTCTCAGGTGGAAAAACAGGATAACCTTGTATCAGTAGGCTACTGTGGTCATAGTTTAAATTAACAAACACACAGTATTGATCAGTTATGGATACTATTTGCTAACAGAAGGGAATAAGAGAAAGTGGAAGATGTGTGTGGTGGGGGGAGGGGCTGCTTACAGCCAAAGCAGAGTGCTCTCCAGGGGAAAATGAAGATTAGCTTAAACAGGTAGACACATACTCAAAATTAACTGTAGCTGTTTGGTCCAGACCCGGACTGTGCTTTTCTTATAAGAATGTTAAAGGTGGTACCACAGTTGAATATGTAAGAGTGGTGTTAGGTCTAAAAAAGAAGAGTACAGAGAGGAGTAAGTACTTTTGAGATGGTAAATATATATTATAAAGATTATAAAAAACACACCGAGCAAATAGCTACCACATGCAGGACAATGTCCTGAACCACTACTTAGTATATGCAGATACTGAGCCAATTGGAAGAACATTAGAAAACAAAAACCCAGACAGTTATGCAGCCACAGATAAAAACATAGCGAGCAGCAATCTGACGTGGTTCCCTAATGTGATTCTAGTCACCAGTAACAGCACAAACTTATAGAAATAACTTAGACACGAGTATGAGCTGTCTACATACAATGCAATTACATGAATAACATAAGTGAACAAGGTGCAGCTATGCAAATAAACCATGCATACTATTATACTAGAAACAACTTGGTGCATACAAAATGCTAGCATGCCATAGTAACATCAATAATAAAGCATAAAACATATTAGATGTCTAACACAATTCAACATAAACCTATACAGTTGTAAAATGTCTAATACAATTCAAAATAAATAGGCATTTACAGTTGTAAAACACTTACTGGAGAGACACTGAGCCTTCATGGGGCCTGTAACAGAGTGGATTGTAGTTTTACAAATGGTGCCTGCCACAGGTAATATTTATTAACTCTGGGATTGTCTTAAGGTAATAAACAGGGAAGGGGAGGGAGAACAAGGGTGTGAGCAGGCAGTTCTTTGTACTGCTGCTAATGAGCCAAAGCAAGACAAGTATGTGTTAAGAAACAATCACAATTGACCAAGGACTGCTCTGAAACTGTAAGTCTTTTCTTAATTTCTCAGGTGGAAAAACAGGATAACCTTGTATCAGTAGGCTACTGTGGTCATAGTTTAAATTAACAAACACACAGTATTGATCAGTTATGGATGCTATTTGCTAACAGAAGGGAATAAGAGAAAGTGGAAGATGTGTGTGGTGTGGGGGGGGGACTGCTTACAGCCAAAGCAGAGTGCTCTTCAGGGGAAAATGAAGATTAGCTCAAACAGGTAGACACATACTGAAAGTTAACTGTAGCTGTTTGCAGACAGTTCAGACCCGGACTGTGCTTTTCTTATCAGAATGTTAAAGGTGGCACTGCAGTTGAATATGTAAGAGTGGTGTTAGGTCTAGAAAAGAAGAGTACAGAGAGGAGTAAGCACTTTTGAGATGGTAAATATATTTTATAAAGATTATAAAAAACACACTGAGCAAATAGCTACCACATGCAGTACAATGTCCTGAACCACTACTTAGTATATGCAGATACTGAGCCAATTGGAAGAACATTAGAAAACAAAAACCCAGACAGTTATGCAGCCACAGATAAAAATATAGCGAGCAGCAATCTGTCGTGGTTCTGTAATGTGATTCTATCCACCAGTAACAGCACAAACTTATAGAAATAATTTAGACACTAGTATGAGCTGTCTACACACAACACAATTATATGAATAACATTAGTGAACAAGGTGCAGCTATGCAAATAGACCATACATACTATTATACTAGAAACAACTTGGTGCATAAAAAATGCTAACATGCCATAGTAACATCAATAATAAAGCATAAAACATATTAGATGTCTAACACAATTCAACATAAACCTATACAGTTGTAAAATGTCTAATACAATTCAACATAAATAGGCATTTACAGTTGTAAAACACTTACTGCAGAGACACTGTGCCTTCATGGGGCCTGTAGCAGAGTGGATTGTAGTTTTACAAATGGTGCCTGCCACAGGTAATATTTATTATCTCTGGGATTGTCTTAAGGTAATAAACAGGGAAGGGGGAGGGGAGAACAAGGGCATGAGCAGGCAGTTCTTTGTATTGCTGCTAATGAGCCAAAGCAAGACAAGTATGTGTTAAGAAACAATCACAATTGACCAAGGACTGCTCTGAAACTGTAAGTCTTTTCTTAATTTCTCAGGTGGAAAAACAGGATAACCTTGTATCAGTAGGCTACTGTGGTCATAGTTTAAATTAACAAACACACAGTATTGATCAGTTATGGATACTATTTGCTAACAGAAGGGAATAAGAGAAAGTGGAAGATGTGTGGGGTGGGGGGAGGGGCTGCTTACAGCCAAAGCAGAGTGCTCTCCAGGGGAAAATGAAGATTAGCTCAAACAGGTAGACACATACTCAAAGTTAACTGTAGCTGTTTGCAGACAGTTCAGACCCGGACTGTGCTTTTCTTATAAGAATGTTAAAGGTGGTACCGCAGTTGAATACGTAAGAGTGGTGATAGGTCTAAAAAAGAAGAGTACAGAGAGGAGTAAGTACTTTTGAGATGGTAAATATATATTATAAAGATTATAAAAAACACACTGAGCGAATAGCTACCACATGCAGGACAATGTCCTGAACCACTACTTAGTATATGCAGATACTGAGCCAATTGGAAGAACATTAGAAAACAAAAACCCAGACAGTTATGCAGCCACAGATAATAATATAGCGAGCAGCAATCTGTCGTGGTTCTCTAATGTGATTCTATCCACCAGTAACAGCACAAACTTATAGAAATAATTTAGACACTAGTATGAGCTGTCTACACACAGCACAATTACATGTATAACATTAGTGAACAAGGTGCAGCTATGCAAATAGACCATACATACTATTATACTAGAAACGACTTGGTGCATACAAAATGCTAGCATGCCATAGTAACATCAATAATAAAGCATAAAACATATTAGATGTCTAACACAATTCAACATAAACCTATACAGTTGTAAAATGTCTAATACAATTCAACATAAATAGGCATTTACAGTTGTAAAACACTTACTGGAGAGACACTGAGCCTTCATGGGGCCTGTAGCAGAGTGGATTGTTGTTTTACAAATGGTGCCTGCCACAGGTAATATTTATTAACTCTCGGATTGTCTTAAGGTAATAAACAGGGAAGGGGGAGGGGAGAACAAGGGTGTGAGCAGGCAGTTCTTTGTACTGCTGCTAATGAGCCAAAGCAAGACAAGTATGTGTTAAGAAACAATCACAATTGACCAAGGACTGCTCTGAAACTGTAACTCTTTTCTTAATTTCTCAGGTGGAAAAACAGGATAACCTTGTATCAGTAGGCTACTGTGGTCATAGTTTAAATTAACAAACACACAGTATTGATCAGTTATGGATACTATTTGCTAACAGAAGGGAATAAGAGAAAGTGGAAGATGTGTGTGGTGGGGGGAGGGGCTGCTTACAGCCAAAGCAGAGTGCTCTCCAGGGGAAAATGAAGATTAGCTCAAACAGGTAGACACATACTCAAAGTTAACTGTAGCTGTTTGCAGACAGTTCAGACCTGGACTGTGCTTTTCTTATAAGAATGTTAAAGGTGGTACCGCAGTTGAATACGTAAGAGTGGTGTTAGGTCTAGAAAAGAAGAGTACAGAGAGGAGTAAGCACTTTTGAGATGGTAAATATATATTATAAAGATTATAAAAAACACACTGAGCAAATAGCTACCACATGCATGACAATGTCCTGAACCACTACTTAGTATATGCAGATACTGAGCCAATTGGAAGAACATTAGAAAACAAAAAAACAGACAGTTATGCAGCCACAGATAAAAATACAGTGAGCAGCAATCTGTCGTGGTTCTGTAATGTGATTCTATCCACCAGTAACAGCACAAACTTATAGAAATAATTTAGACACTAGCATGAGCTGTCTACACACAACACAATTACATGAATAACATTAGTGAACAAGGTGCAGCTATGCAAATAGACCATACATACTATTATACTAGAAACGACTTGGTGCATACAAAATGCTAGCATGCCATAGTAACATCAATAATAAAGCATAAAACATATTAGATGTCTAACACAATTCAACATAAACCTATACAGTTGTAAAATGTCTAATACAATTCAACATAAATAGGCATTTACAGTTGTAAAACACTTACTGGAGAGACACTGAGCCTTCATGGGGCCTGTAGCAGAGTGGATTGTAGTTTTACAAATGGTGCTTGCCACAGGTAATATTTATTAACTCTGGGATTGTCTTAAGGTAATAAACAGGGAAGGGGGAGGGGAGAACAAGGGTGTGAGCAGACAGTTTTTTGTACTGCTGCTAATGAGCCAAAGCAAGACAAGTATGTGTTATGAAACAATCACAATTGACCAAGGACTGCTCTGAAACTGTAAGTCTTTTCTTAATTTCTCAGGTGGAAAAACAGGATAACCTTGTATCAGTAGGCTACTGTGGTCATAGTTTAAATTAACAAACACACAGTATTGATCAGTTATGGATACTATTTGCTAACAGAAAGGAATAAGAGAAAGTGGAAGATGTGTGTGGTGGAGGGGGGGGGGGGGCTGCTTACAGCCAAAGCAGAGTGCTCTGCAGGGGAAAATGAAGATTAGCTCAAACAGGTAGACACATACTCAAAGTTAACTGTAGCTGTTTGCAGACAGTTCAGACCCGGACTGTGCTTTTCTTATAAGAATGTTAAAGGTGGTACCGCAGTTGAATACGTAAGAGTGGTGTTAGGTTCAAAGTTAACTGTAGCTGTTTGCAGACAGTTCAGACCCGGACTGTGCTTTTCTTATAAGAATGTTAAAGGTGGTACCGCAGTTGAATACGTAAGAGTGGTGTTGGGTTTAAAGTTAACTGTAGCTGTTTGCAGACAGTTCAGACCCGGACTGTGCTTTTCTTATAAGAATGTTAAAGGTGGTACCGCAGTTGAATACGTAAGAGTGGTGTTAGGTTGGAGAGACACTGAGCCTTCACCTGTAGCAGAGTGGATTGTAGTTTTACAAAAATTCCAGATTTGGAGGTGGAGGCACCCCATTGCTTTGTTCTATAAGTTCCTTGTGACTGAAACCTGGAGCCTTTGGAGTGTCTGGGTTTGACCTGAGCAGCTCTGGTGGGTACTGGAAAGGACCAGTTCTTAGTAGGCCAGTGCCTACTGAACCTGCGTGGCTGCACTTGTAGGAATTCTTTTACAGTTTGCATAGATTTAGCTTTATCTTCCATCTTTTTCAAAACTTCTTCTGCCTTATTAACAAATAGACTGTCCTGTTGTGAAGGAACATCCAACAATTTTGCTTTAACATGGTCAGGCAGATTTTGCTCCTTGAGCCAAGCATGCCTTCTTATCACAGATCCAGTTACAGCGGCCCTGCAAGAGGCCTCCAAGGAATCAAAACCACATTGCAAAGTATTCTTTCCAACTTGTTCAGCTGAATGTAATAAATCCTGCAACTCTTTATTTTCCACACAGTCAGAAATCAACATCATTTTCTGTTTAAGTAAGCCCATGACATGCTGCTGATATTTAAGCATATAAAATTGACAATTTAAAGCCCTGATTGCCAAGTTTGCAGATGTCTAAATCTTCTTACCCCATCTATCCAGCACCCTGGAGTCTCTATCGGAAGGGGTAGAATTTTTAGCAGTAGAAGCCTTAACGCCCTTGGGACCCTGAGAAATGGTTTCAGGGTCAGCAGTAGGGTTTTTAAAAAGAAATTTGTGGGAATCAGGAACCCTGTAATATCTGTCTGGCATACTAGGAGCCAGAGGCAGGGAATCAGGAGCCATGCTGGATTCTGAGAAAACATCATCAACAATGTCTAGAACAGGAGGTATAGCCAAAGGCCTATGCTGAGGAAGAAGAATTAAATCCCTAAGCCTCTTTTTAGATTCTGAGAAATCCTGACTCTCCCAGTGAAAGTGTTCCCTTAGGGTATGCAAAGTTTATCCAAAAGAAAAATCCTCAGGAGAAGCAAAAGGGATGGAATCTTCTGCATCAGAGTCCTCATAAGGTGGAATAGATAATTCCTGATCAAAAGAGGAATCAGAAGAAATGGAAACCTGATCTGATGATTCATAGTCAGTGCCTTGCCTTGGCCTCTTAGCAGGAGGGGGATGGGTACCCCTGATCAAGGTAATTAAATCCTCAGCCATTTCGATCATTTGCTTTTTAGGCATAGGGGCCTGTGCATGTGGCCCAAGCATCGTTTGTTTAGACATAGAAGTTGATTTTGGCCTTAGTTTTGAAGATGGCATCGGTTTAATATACAAATCTTTAGGCCTGAAAACACCCTCAGAAGCCGGTGCTTGCTCAGCGGCTCCAGGCCCATCCAAGGTAGAGACGTCCGTGGATTCAATACTTAAAGTGTCTCGCGTAGAGGTCTGCGAATCAAAAGTAGCCGGTATCAGAGGCTGCGAAAGCACCTCACTGAGTACTGGTGAACCAGCAACTCGCTTAGGAGAAGCTTCATCATCGGTTTTGGACCTCAATGGCCTGTCTCAGTCTTTTTCTTTGCTTTTTTAGGTATTCTGCTAGTCAGATTGCTAACTGATGACATTTCTGGATAGTTAAATCTTGAGCCAAAATATTTTGATGCAAAAATATACCAACGCTTAATAGTGCATTGATTAAATTTAGCACAAAACCGACAACAAGGCACGTTGTGGTCAGGGCCTTGGCAAAGAATACAGTACAAATGAAAATCCTTATGAGGTATTTGATTCCTACAAGTAATACAATTATTAACTTTTACTGACATCGGTAAGAAGCAAGAAAAACTTTCCCCAATGGGGTACTTAGCTTTAGGTTGAAGACTTCGGTTCTGAAACTCGAAAACAAAAATGTCAGGAGTCGGCCGACCAGCACTTGTAAACTGCTTCTGCTTTGGGCACCGCGTGGCAAGAATGACTGATGAAAATGGCGGCGGCTGCATGTTTTATACCCCTGACGACCTGACGTCATGGAAGAAGGGACAGCAACTGACGCAGGAACCAAGACTTTGTTGATCAGGCCGACTGAGGGGAACCTGCCAGCAGATTACCCAAATGTAATGACTGCAACAGTGAAACACGAAGAACATCTGCTTCAAAGTCATGTCTATACTCCATATTTCTACAGTGCAGCAGATTTAAGCACATTCCTATAAACAATACACTTTTTCTATAATATTTCCCTACTGTTTTTTACATTACTAATCAACTGACATTTTTCTTTCATCTTAACTAATTGATATATATTTAATTATTCTACCTTATCTATGACTGACTGTAGTGGTGGTGCTGCGGTAGCATTGTCGCCTCACAATAAGACATTGTCCTGTTCGATTCTCAGCTAGAGCGTCTTCTGTGTGGAGACATGCGTGAATGGACGTACCTTCATTGAAGGTTGTGCATCAGGACCGGCAACTCAGCATGTAAAAATCTACTGCCAATCATTAGTGGACCGGAGTTCTGCTGTGGCAACCCCTAATTGGGAAAAGCCGAAAGACACAACAACAACAACATCTATGACTGATGTTACTATTTATTCATTTTTTGAGCTTTTCTTCCCAGGCCTCTGCTGAAAATGGGTTCCTCCGAACCCAGTCAGAATTTCCCGGTAAACAAAAATCAAATAAAATAAAATAAAAAAATAAAATTTTAGTGGAGATAACCGGACTAATGGGGGCAATGATAAAACTCACCATATTTTGCCATAGGATATGAAATGGCATTCACTGCCTGTCAGTAGAGGTGCACAATGCCAAGCTCCACACAAATGCTGAGTACAAAAAGTGAAGCTTTTTTGATGGGCTATTTCTGGCCATGTATGTTGTCACCATCATCATCATCAACCCCCTTTTCCCCATTTTCTACATGGGGTTGGGGTGCCATGTTAACTGTCTCCATCTCTCTTGATTCAGTGTCACAATCCTGCCTTCTTCGACACTCATGCCTGTCACACATCTTCTCTCACACAATCCATCCACCTCTTTGCTGGATGCTCTTGTTTGCTCCTACCTTCTTCCTGTCTGTCCCAAATCTTCTTCATCAGATTGCCTTCTGCTTTTTTGCACATATGACCAAACCACTGTAATCTGTTCTCTTTGATCTTTTCTGCAGTTGGAACTACTTGGGCTTTTACTCTTTTGTACTTATTTCTTAGTCTGTCCCATAGTGTGCATCCTACTACCTGTATCAGGTACTTCATCTAAATCATCTCTAGCTTCCTCAACTGCTCTACCTTTACTTGCCAGGTTTCTGCATTAGTAGTACTAGTCCCACCACTGTTTTGTACACCTTAATTTTCAGCTTCTTTGGCATTCTTCTATCATAAACTACACCTGACATTTGGTTGGAGGCCCTCTGATTCTAGCTTTGACCTTTTCATTCAGACTTCCCTTCTTCTCAACCACCCCTCCCAGATACTTGAAGCTATTATCCTGTTCCCTTCTATCTCAATTCTCAACTTCTTCTGATTTACCCAATTTGCTGCCATTACCACTGTCTTATCTGTAGTTAGTTTCATCCCATGTACTTCAGTTTTGCATTCCATTCCCTTATACTTTGCTGAAGCTCTTGCTTGGAGTCTGCTTGTAATGCCACATCATCTGTATACAGAAACGTCCTTTATCTATCCCCGCCAACATTTGATAATGTAGTTCATCCCCAGTATGAAAAGAAGTGGGGTTAGAGTTGGACCCTGCTGCACTCCCATTTGCACTAAAAACCCATCTGTGAGAACAAACACTGTTTGTAATTGAGACATTGGGTCCTTGTTTATAGCCTGCGCTAATTCTACCAATGTTTCTGGGACTTTGAACCACTGCAGTACTGGCCAAATCAGCTTTCTTGGGACCTTGTCATATGCTTTCTTAAAGTCTAGGAGTGCCCAGTTGGACTCTTTCCTCGTCTCTAGCTTCTTCTCAACTATCTTTCTCACTGCAAACATGTGTTTAGTTGTGCTGCATGCTGATCTGAATCCAAACTGCTAATATCTCATCTTACTCCCTACTACTGTGTATCTGTTTATCAATCCCCTACTCAAAAACTTTCAAGCTATGTAACAGGAGTTTGATTCCACTGCACTGCCCACCATTGTGGATGTCCCCTTTGTTCTTGTACACTGGCAGGAGTATGCTTATTCTCCAGTCATCTGGGATACGCCTTTCTCTCCACACTGCTATGAGTACCCTCAGGAGCCATTTCTCCCCTATCTCAGTCAGCATCTTTATCATATCTGCTGTGACCTCATCTGAGCCTGCTGATTTCCCTGACTTCATCTTCCTTAGTGCTATCTTACTTCTTCACGGGTGGGCTTCCCATCTTCTCTCATTGTAGGCTGTGTCAGAGCAGTATAGCTTCTGTGTGCTTTTCTTCATTTAGAAGCTGCTGGAAGTACTCCTTCCATCTGCCTTTCATGTCCTGTGGACTAGTGAGCAGGTTGTTGCTGGAATTCCTTATGAAGGGTATCTGACTATCTTCTTTTTCTTTCTGTCACTGCCTTGACACCACACGTGTGTTGTAGTGTTGTATGTGTTTCTATTTTTTGATCAGATTAAACATGGGAAAAAAGGGTTGATAGCACAGTGGTGAAAATGGGGAGTGGGGCAAGCAGGCATGTGGGCACAGGGTAAAGAATACAGGAATTTGCAGGATGGTGGTTGGAGAGGACCATAGCTATCCAGTTCTTTAACACTTATATATAGAATTGTAGACAGAATTTGATGAATTTGGAGAGTCAGCATGCCAAGGATGGGTGACAATCACAGAATAATGGTGTACAGCCAACTGGAACAAATCAAGTGTGAAGAGATAATATATTATAGGAGAACTGGAGATCTTTGTATAGGGTGCATTTTTTTTATTTGTGGACCAGGTGCCTATTATTGTTTTATTTATTTTTTTACTTTATTTTATTTTTTAGTGATGGAGAGAGAGGACTGTTGCAGAAGGTGATTAGGAAAAAAGGGCCAGGTAAATAGGGTAGGGTAGGTTAGGTAGTGGGCATAGACATACAGGACATATAAGACAGACAGGGATGGTGATGGAGACAAAAGGCTGGGGTTACCATGATTGTGGATAGGTAGGGGACATCACAGGTGCATCCACATCCTGCTTGAGCACAGTGAGACCCTAGTCCTCACCCTCAGAACCACTGGCAGTGTTTCCTGTGTCAGTTTACTGGGTAGTGCTGGATGTGGCATTGATGTGGCAATCCAACACAGGATTTTTTCAACTTTGCCAATTTGGGAACTTAGGCCCCTCTCCATTATGTCCTCCATCAGCTATGTCGACTCCTGATGCGTGACAAAATTGCCACCACCACTACAACTGTTCCTGGAAGGTACCACTGTACCAGCAGCCAGGACAAAGCTACCTGATGCAGGTGGAGCAGGTAGGGCAGGAGTTGTGGAGGTTATGCTGACAGGTTGGGACCCAGATGTGCTGAGTGTCTGTGCTACTAGTTGTGGTACTTTTACAACCACCTGTGGAGGTATGGTGGAACAAACCACAAGTCAGTGTAGCTTCTTGTGCTGATGGTCAGTTTTGTTTCAGTAATAATGTCCACCTCTCCCAAAATAAAATGAAAACAAAGAGAGATATAGTTGGGGAGACAAAACAGAGCAAATAAGATTAATTAAGTCATTTTATTATTTCAATGCATACACAAATATGACACATAATTATGTTCACCTTTGACACATCAAGATATATTGCGAGGACATTAATGTGTCATAAAATAACTCAATCTTAGTACTATTATATAAGACATAGAAACACGTATTTCACTTTGCACTGTTAGATATATTCTTTCCAAGTTAATAATTGCTGTTATTAGTACTGAATTGTTAGTGTCATTCTGCATTGCAATTAATGTTTTAGAAATATTATCCTGTAAGCAAAGTTAATTTCTATGTGTGGGAATTGAACCCATACACAACTAAGCTTGAGTATGTATTGCTTAATGCAATCACCAAGAGCTATTGGAGAAGGCAGGTATACTTGACTAAAAAGTATAATTATGCCTGCTCAAGCTGATATGGGCTGATGGCATGAAAAATATTATCTGGCTTGTATTCATACCTGTTGCATACCCTCCATGTCTCTCTGAGTTGAGCAATTCTGTCCGGATGCACTTCATGGTTTTATGCTATTTTTTCCTGTAGCTGTACATTAGGGGGAAAGATAAGAAAGCATAATAAATAACTGTATCGGCTGGATAATGCATGCTATATCATTGACTGGTGATGACTCAATATAATTACACAACTGAGGGGTGTTAGTGATCTTAAGTTCCTTCTCCCATTGCCTCAGCAGGTCCAAATGCCTTCAAAGGAGTTCAAATCACAGAAATGCACAAAACTCTTATATACCTTTCACAAAGCCATAATTACCCTCATTAACTGATTAACAAAAATCAACAAATAAACAGAGCTCTTGCACCATTACCCTGACACCATCATCCCTTGAGCACTCGCCTGCCACGTCAGAACTTGCATTTCTGTTACACAGCATCAGAGATTCTGATAAAGTCTGTAATCCATAAAAGGGAAAAGGGGACACATAGAAAATTACATTATCTCATTTGTGACCACATAGAAGTCATAATGACATTCTTTGAAAGGGAACTGTATTATTGTCATGGTTAATAATTATGTTATATGGCTAAGTAATTTATAATATATTCTACATTTTTGCACGTCCATCCTGTCAGCACATTTCTTTTCTCACACTTAAGAAACTATCATATTGGACATCATGCATAGAAACTGTTGTAATTCACAAGAAGAATAGTTTATTTTCCTACAACAAGACATTTTAATAGCAATTCACAAGGACTATAGATTGCATTGTTAGTATTTATCGCACAGACTTAGGGTGTTGAATTCATATCCCAAAATGTGTGTGAATACTTCATCTGACACCCTAAGCAAAATTACAGTACTGTTGATTTGAATCCACCAGTACTCCTGTTTTGGCTCCCTACTCAATGTATTTATAGCATGTGCTACAGAGACAGTTGACTGACAGGTACATTTTCTTCACTCTGTTATATATAGAGAGCTGACAGCAGCACACTGATATATGGCTTATTTAGGGTACAGAAGGTGGCCCAAGTTAAATTTTTCATTTTTGACTTCAGCTATTAAATGTGATTGTACACTGCCAAGCTGCAGACTAATGCAAAAGGCAAACAAATACAAAAAAAGTAAAAACAATGATAAAACTGAAAACAATTAAAAGAAAAACAAAAACAATTAAAGGGTATATCTAACAATGACCAGAGTATGTAGTGCGCTGCACTGATGCAGTCATCCTTTCACATCCTTTTGCCACATCAGAACTTTAACTTCTGTCACACATTACCAGGACTTCAGGTACTGCCAAGTAATGGGAAAGGGGGCAGACAGCAGATGACATTAGACCATTTTTCAAACAGCAGATACAATTAATACTGATAATTTCAAATGAAATTTCAGTCTGTCAGGATTACTACTTGGGAGATATAGTGATGTAATCCATCATATCTAATATAGTTTTCCACAAGTCATGTTACTACTTTTGTGTTATCAGAATCTAGAAAATGTTCATATTTCACTTCATGCATATCACATGTTGTTAGAAATACTAAGAATAGTTGAGTATCCAACAACACATTCATATACCAAAATATGTGTCAATATTTATTCTGGTTCCCGTCAGAATAATTAACTGTAAACCAGGATTTGAACCATCCATTATCAATTCTCTTTCACTAAACTCACTGCATTTACAACTTGTGTCACAGACATAGCTAACAGGAGCATTTTTTTTACTCAGTACAATCTGGAATGCTGACTGTCATGCAATGGTGCATGGCTCATTTATGCTACAGAAGGCAGATCAAATTAAGTTGTTCATTTTTTGCCTTTGGCCATGAATCATGTTTGTGCACTGCTCAGCAGCATGCATATGGAAAAAGCAAAAAAAGAAAAAAAGATATATACACACACACACACACACACACACACACACACACACACACACACACACACACACACACACACACACACACACACACACACACACACACAGAAATAACATTTAAAAGTAACACAACTAAAGGATATATCCCGCAAGGAAGAGAACACTTAAATTATTAAGATGAAGCATTCACTCTTTTCACATATGGTTGTCACTTCACAAGTAAGATTTGTGTTATATATCATCACACTTTCATGTAATGGAAATTATTTAGTAAGGGGACACACAGAGATGTATACAATTAATAATGACTTAGCTGAATAATTGAGAGATACGTCCTCCAGCATATATGACACATATGTACACATCACATACGTTATGTCATCCATAGCACATATTGGTATTAATACTGAGAAAAGTTGTTTCCAACAAAATATTTGTAACAGCAATTCATGAGGACTACATGTATGATTTTTAGCAATTATCACACTTTAACATGTTCATTTCATACACATCATTGTCTGTTTATTCTGAACCAAGTCAGAAAAAAAATATTTGTAACCTGGATTCAGACCTTGCAGTATGTGTCCTCTTTGTCTAAGCTCACTTCACTTTCAATTTGCTCCTCAGAGATAGACAGCTGATAGGTGAAATTTCTTCGCTCAGTGCTGTGCATAGGGCTGAAGGCAGTGCACTAGTGCCTGTCTCGACTGAGCTTTTGATGGCATTCAAATTAAAGTTGTGAGTTTTTTTTTACTCACTACAACCTGGAATGCTGACTGTCATGCAATGGTGCATGGCTCATTTGTGCTACAGAAGGCAGATCAAATTGGCTTACTGCTAGTGACCGCTGACAGTCACCAGTGTGCAATGTCAAATGGCTTGCAAAGGATGAAGAAGAAACAGCAAAAGGGAAACATTATGAAACAAGTTTTTCAGATGTATCTTTCTGATGTTTACTCAGCTTTGTTGTCTTGTAACATTAACACATACTCCTTAAACATCACTATGTTCACACAAATAACATCCTCTCTGAATCTGAGCCATCAAACCAGGGCATTAACTACATACACTTAAGATTATTTTCACTATTTGACACAGATGCAGGCATGTATTAGGAGGAATAAAAAGTAAATTACATGACAGTGTATAAATTAACATTAAAGGTGCAAGTTCTGAAAGTTGTCCTTTGTAATTTATCAGTAGATGTGTGCATGTACGGGATGTTGAAAACAGTTAAGCTAATATTTTTACCAACAGAATTAAGCAAATATTTGCAACACTGCAGTTGTTTTCTTCCCTCTCTTCTTTGAGCATAATTCTCCCACATGTCACTAGATGGGTAGCCAACTGGCTCATGGACAAAACGCATGCAGTCAAAGCTGGGGATTCCACCTTTACCAGCAGACCAGTCACCAGTGGTGTACCACAAGGATCTCTGCTAGGCCCCCTACTGTTTAGAATCTATTTCTCAGAAGTCCAGGTGAAAATAGATAGCGTATGGCTTACCAAGTTCACCAAAGACTATAAATTGAGTTTTATCATTGTGTTCCCCATTGATGTTAACATACTGCAAAAAGGGCTTACACAGATAAATGACTGGTGTCAAAGCCATGGACATAAACTAAATGCAAAAAAGCATTATTATCCCTTTTGGCAAAGGGGAAGTCCATGCAAATTGCAATATTAACTAATAGTACCCCCTTAGCTCAAACCCTGTGATGACAGATTTGGGAACACAGGTTGATAGCAACCTTAACTTTGATCACCACATGTCAACAGTGGTAAGTAAGGCCTTCTGTGTTCCACAATAGTCCCCTGTGCTGGTCCCTCATCAGACCAGTATTAAAGTGCAATGCTCCCTTCTGTATGTACCTCACCAGACACATGCAGCTGCTGGAGAGACCTCAGAAATTTCTCACCAAGAAAATTCAGGGCCTTTAACTCATAACGGGTTGTCATAATGGGTTGGGAGGGTGGCTTAATGGTTAAGATGTTTGTCTTACAAACACAAGGTGCAAGGTTTGAGTCTCACAAGTAATAATTGGCTCGCAAGGGCAGTTAGCTTAGTACTAATCTATGAACCTACATGGACAGACTGAAGGCCTGTCACTGTAGTTTGTATCTTATACGCTGCTGAGAGGTGACTTGTATCTGGCCTACAGAGCAGTCCTGGACCCTCCCCTAATGGAAATGCTGCACATCCACAAGTCAAATAGGACAAGATTCACTCACTCTAGGGATGTTAACCTAGCCCAGTGATGGGGAACCTATGACATGTATGTCAAATGTGACACACCACAATGTTTTAGGTGACACACCACTGTTCACCAACACCCAAGTTACCAAATAATCTGAATGAACAAAAATATAAGAAATATGTGACCCTGCACCACCCAGAACTTATAATGGATTCTCACCATTCATAGCAGCACACCATCTGTCATCACTGCAGCCACACAGTTCAGTTGACTTCTAACTGCTGCACAGGAAGCTCATTTTCAAGGCACAAGTGTGATATCTGCAATTGCAGTCTCCAAATGAGCGCATTTGTTTGAAATCAGCTTTTGCACTCATTGCTTATGTGAAGTGCATTGACTTATTTTGTGCCAGGAGCCAGTTCAACAACACTGCTGCAAAGGTAAGGAAGTTATTAACCTCAAAGACTATTTCGGTATACTGTGTCGCTATAGTCTGCCGAGGGCAGTGCTGATATTGTTTTCTCTTTGTAGTTATACTTCTGCAAAGGGCAAGTAGTCTGCATTTCTAAGCATATGCTGTTTTACATTCCTCTCAACTGTCCCACTTAATCCCTCCTAAAACTGGTGATGTTTTATCCTTAATAACTGCAATAATTAGATTTATAGACTTATTTTATTTAAGAAAATGTATATTAATTCACTTTCATTTTATTCCATTCACATATAGGGGACAATATGCAAGCAGAGTCAAGTTAGGGCATTTTCTGAATTTTTGACATGCCAAGCCCAAACGGTTCACCATCACTGACCTAGCCTCTGACATTAACAGGACATGCTGAAGAGACAAACCTGTCTCTTAGAGATTGCCACTCTGCTGAAACAAACAGTTCATGTAAAATAGAGTTCCTCAATGAGCCTTTTTAAGAGTAAGTAACACAGCTTGATGGGAGACAGTAAATTTACCCCTGGGGTGTCAACTATGTCCCTCTTGGATAAGGGCAGTCAGTGTTGATCATACATGCTGCAAATATAGACCATACAACTTGGTCAATAAGAGAACAAGGTTATAACATGATTAGGCTTATAAAGACCCTAGGGCCAATAGCCTAGTAACCTGCTATGAATCTATGTACCTATTATCTATGCTTTTTTAACATGAATGCAATCTCATTTGCACTGATTTTGATATTTGTTTCAGTGAGTAATGTTCTTCCTTATAATCACAGACAAATTTGTACTCAGAGACACAATACTGTAGTCATAACTACTTCAGCAAAATGGTATAAATGATTCTCTTCTAAATCTGTCAGTGTAATCCCAAATTATTTGGTAAGTGTCATCATGGCAAAAATTAGGACGTGCAGCACCCAGCAGGATGAAAGCACTCTCATCACACTAAACAAACAGCTCTGAGGACAAATAAAGTCTAGCAAAGCCAAATCTGAGGTAAATCTGGCCTCCCAGGCCAATGACATCTCCAAGGCATTCTTTAGTTATAATAAACAACAAAATAACTAAAATAAATTATGAATCAAAACAACATCAAGGCCAGGACACAAATTTATTAAAACAAAACACAATCAAAAGAATCCAGCACCGCGGCTCTAAAAAGCCTTCATGGAGTAAAAAAAAAACATAAAATATCAACTTCTTAAATGATACATCCATCTGCCTCTAATTACACAATTATTTAATTAAACAATTAAAAATAATGACATCAAATAAGAAACTTCCAGTTACATTCTATATTTAAACCAACAGGGGTCAAGGTTGCAAACTTTAAAATAAATAAAGCTTCTTTATATAGCAGTTTCTTTTTATATCAAAACTTCCTTCACCAACATTCATTTTTTCCAGAATTATGACCCTGAGGCCTGTTGGATCACTACCATGACAAGATTTAAAGTGTAAAGCAAGAGGCCTTTCCATCCTAACATTCTTAATATCTATTATATGCTTTTGTAATCTATATTTAAAAGCCCTATTGCTTTCCCCTGTATAATACATCTTACATGGACATTCCAGTGCATAAATAATGCCCTCATTGTAACAATAATACTTGTTAATAGATGTAAACAAAATCCCATTAATATTATCAAAAGTCCTTACTATGAACCTACAAGTGATACAATTGTTACATGGAAAAGTACTCACATCACTCGGTTGAATAACCATATTAACTATAGGTACCTTAAACTTACTGTGAACTAAAAAATCTTTAATATTGTGGCCTCTTATATATGAAAACAAGCGGTTACAATTCATTGCATCTGCAAACTTTTTATATCTAAGTAAAAAACAACAGTAGTATCTAATAATAACTTCCACTTGCCTACTTAGAATATTGTAAGTAGTAATTACATAAACTTTCTTATTATTATCCTTACATACTATTTCTTTGTTAACCCCCCTACCAACTCATCTATTTAACTGACTGTTAGTCCCTTTATGATTATCACTAACTGTATATAAAGCTCTCTCTATCAACTGCCTGTCATACCCCCTTTCTAGAAACATGACTGCAGTTCTATGTAACTCATATTTCAATACATTATCATCATTAAATAGTTTCAAAATCTGTAAAAATTCACCATAAGGTAATGCCTCTATAGTGTGTGGTGGGTGACAGCTGGTGTCATATAAAAACTGATTCACAGTATTAAATGTTCTATTAACCTTAGTTGTAATATATCCATTGTCTAAACCGTCCAATCAAATATCTAAGAACACTCTACCATTTCCATATTGTAAACTATCAAATGTTATACCAGATTTATTCTTATGTAAATCTTCCACAAATTATTGAACACATTCAATCCCACCTTGACAAACAAAAATAAAGTCATCTATAAATCTATAATACTTTAAAACAAACTTCTGAAAAAATTCACAATTATAAATATATTGCATTTCAAACATACCCATAAATAAATTAGCATACATGGGGGCAAAAGATGCCCCATGGCAGTACCTTGCATCTGATGATATATCACTTGATTAAATTCAAAATAATTATGGGTTAAACTAAAATAAACTAAATATATAATATAATATGATAATGGGCTCTCCTCTAAGAACATTTTTAAGGATTCTATGCCAAATTCAAGTTGTATATTAACATACAAACTACTGACATCAGTAGTGATCCAGTACATCTCAGCATTCCATTTAACATCAGATATTTTATTAAGAAGGTCAAACAAATCTTTTATATATGAAGGTAGCTTTACCACTGCATTCAACAATTGCCTATGCAAAGGCATACCCACATTATGTAAAAAATACCTACAAGCTGCAACTATAGGCTTACCTGGGGTGGGGTCACACATACTTTTGTGAATTTTCGGTAGACAGTAAAAATGAGCTATTTCACATTCTTTAACACAAAGCTTACTATCCACATCATTTCTTAAGAAATAACCTAAAATGACACCTTTATTAAGTTATTGTTGTTGTATCTTTCGGCTTTTCCTGGTTAGGGGTCGCCACAGTGGAACTCCGGTCCGCTAATGATTGGCAGTAGATTTTTACATATCGAGTTGCCAGCCCTGATGCACAGCCTTCAATGTAGGTATGCCCATTCATGCATGTCTCCACACAGAAGACGCTTTAGCTGAGAATCGAACAGGACAACATCTTACTGTGAGGCGACAACGCTACCGCAGCACCACCACCACAGTTATTAAGTCTATAAAAGATACTAATGCTTGTTCATACTCAGTTTTTCCTACTACATGATATACCGTAGTATCATTTAACAATTTGTAACACATATTTAAAAATTATGAGAAATGCATAATAACAATTTTATT
Organism: Protopterus annectens; assembly: GCF_019279795.1. Taxonomy (NCBI): domain Eukaryota; kingdom Metazoa; phylum Chordata; order Ceratodontiformes; family Protopteridae; genus Protopterus; species Protopterus annectens. The sequence goes on from NC_056725.1 coordinate 1,987,628,258, forward strand.
GCCTTTATCGGATAGTTTAACAATCAAGTCCTGTTGTATACTTAGACTATTTAAGGCTTTCCATTCTGCTACAGTCATATTATAGCAAATTCTCCCAGCATTCTTATTTCTTATCTACAAGAAATTTAGAAAAGGCCATTTCAACAGCAAAATTCACCACTGAATGCAATTTCTGAACCCCTTCATGCCTAACAGGAAACAAAAAATTGCTTTCATAAGGTATGCAGTTCATATCTAAATGACAATATACATTACATTCCGTCTCACCTTCTATGCTAGATGCACATGAAAAAAATGTCTCATCTATATCACTTTCCATCATAAACAAATTATTTAGACCACTATCCCTCAAATCAACACCATCAGCAGTATTTTTATTACTAAATAAATCAATTAAATACAATTTTCTAATTAACTGAAAAATATCAATTTAAAGCATATGGAGCCTCAGCGATACAGTGGAGATAAATTTCAAACCATACTGTAACACAGCTACTTGTGAATCATTCAAAACACAATTAGAAAGGTGTATAATTGGGTTTTTAGCTTCATCACTAATTTCACAACCATCATTATTAGCACATTCAATTCCATTTTGTCCTTTTACCCTGCTATTGATAATGTCTGTAGTTTTCATAGCTAGATCTGCCATATTTTCTTTCAGTCCACGGTTGTCTCCAAAATGTCTCTTTCATGTAGCGAGCATTTCCTGCTTGAGGAAGAAGTGGGTATGCAGCATCTTCACTCCCATACTGCTTGGAATCTAAGGCCTCATTGCCAGATGAATAAGCGGCACTGTCCTGATTCTGTTTCCCTTCCGGTTGATAATAATGGATGTTAGATTGATGTTTACATTGATTAGTTGGTTTCTGAAAAGCTGTACCATTCTCATACTCCTGGAGGTCATGTTGCAGTTTAAACTTCTTAACATCTAAAAGATCTGTTTCAAAACTAGCAAGTTTGTCATTAATGTCCCTCAAACAGTGCTCAAGTCTAGTAGCATCAATCAAGGCAGCAAGAGAGGAACAGACAGAGGAAATTTCAGTTTTTAATTTCTTTTGTTTAATCAAATCCCTCTCAACCAATATCTTAAGCCATTCCATAGCACATCGGTGATCGGCAGCAACCCGCCTAATTTGAAATTTTTTATCTTCACCATCAGAAAGATCAAAGGGGGTGGTTTGATTTTCAAATGCCCAAAGACTTTTTGGTGAAATGTCCAAATCTATATATCATTGCAATTTAAGTGCATTAAAATAAATGGATGCCTCCTTCACCATTAACTATTACAATTTATTAAACAATCCAAGTGCCACAGGAAACAATGTCCTAGTGGAATGCTTACCCACTGCATGAAATGGATTCATGTCCCTTTTATTCAATGTCTCTTCTAAGATCTGTTCCCAAGTTTTGGGTAGCCCTTCACCATGAGGTCCTTCATTCACACGACTCTCTCCTGTAGGTCTCACAAAACTGTCTAGCATTCTTTGTGAGGCATCAAATCTATCTTCTCTGAATATTCTCGATAATTGTAAAGAAGGGTCATGGACAAATTATAATCATAATAAACAACAAAATAACTAAAATAAATTATAAATAAAAACAACAACAAGGGCAAGACACCAATTTATTAAATCAAAACACAATCAAAAGAATCTAGTGCCTAGGCTCTAAAAAAGCCTTCATGGAGTAAAAAAAAAAACCCATAAAATCTCAATTTCTTAAATAGTACATCCATCTGCCTCTAATTACACAATTATTTAATTAAACAATTAAAAATAATGACATCAAATAAAAAACTTCCAGTTACATTCTAGATTTAAACCAACATGGGTCAGGGTTGCAAACTTTAAAATAAATAAAGCTTCTTTATATAGGAGTTTCTTTTTTATATCAAAACGTCCTTCACCAACATTTATTTTTTCCAGAATTGTGGCCTTGAGGCCTGTTGGATCACAGACACAACAAGATTTAAAGTGTAAAACAAGAGGGCTTTCCATCCTGACATTCTTAATATCTCTTACATGTTTTTGTAATCTATATCTAAATGCCCTTTTGCTTTCCCTTATATAATACATCTTACATGGACATTCCAGTGCATAAATAATGCCCTCAGTGTAACAATAATGCTTGTTAATAGGCGTAAACAAATTCACATTAATATTATCAAATTTATAAACCTACAAGTGATACAATTGTTACATGGAAAAGTACTCACATCACTGATGACTTTTTATACTTAATAATGGCAATAATTAGATTTATAGACTTATTTTATTTCAGAAAATGTATATTTATTCACTTTCATTTTATTCCATTCACATATGGGAGGGCAACATGAAAGCAGAGTTAAGTTAGGCCATTTTCTGAATTTGTGACATGCTAAGCCCAAAAGGGTCACCATCACTGACCTAGCCTGTGACATTAACAGGACATGCTGAAGAGACAAACATGTCTCCTAGTGATTGCCACTCCACTGGAACAAACTCCCTGTTCATGTAAAACAGAGTTCCTCAATGACCCTTCTTAAGCGTAACTAAGACAACTGGATGGGAGACAGTAAATTTACTCCTGGGGTGACAACTATGTCCCTCTTGGATAAGGGCAGTCAGTGCTGATCATAGACTCATGCTGCAAATATAGAAAATAAACTTGGTTAATAAGGGAACAAGGCTATAACATGGTTAAGCTTATAAAGACCGTAAGTCCAATAGCCAAGTAACCACCTATGAATCTATGAATCTATTATCTATGCTTTTTTAACATGAATGTAATCTCATTTGCATTGATTTTGATATTTGTTTCAGTGAGTAATGCACTTCCTTAGAATCACAGACAAATTTGTACTCAGAGGCACAATACTGTAGTCATAACTACTTCATCAAAATGGTATAAATGCTTCTCTCCTAAGTCTGTCAGTGTAATCCCTGATTATTTGGTAAGTGTAATCATGGCAAAAATTAGGAAGAACAACATCCAGCAGGATGAAATCACTCTCATCAAACTAAACAAACAATTATGAGGACAAATAAAGTTTACCAAAGCCAAATCTGAGGTATATCTGGACTCCCAGGCCAGTGACAACCACAATGCATTCTTTAGCTATGTCTGCAACCTCACAGGCAGTACACAATTTTGTACAGAGTTCATTGTAAATGGAGTGATCTATACTTAGCCAGAAGATATAGCAAACCTTCTGGCCAACAAATTCAGCTCGAACTTTACCCTTCTCTTCGTTATCAACCTTCTCTCAGGAAATACCATCAAATATAACTCCCCCTGTTATCACTAGAGAACAGATCCTTAATGCTCTCTCTAAGGCCAAGAACACTGCATCAATGGGCCCAGACAATATCCCAGGATGCTTTCTAAATAGCATGAACCATGACCTATCAGGTCATCTGGAATTGTTATTTAAGTGTAGCTTTTAAACAGGTTTTGTGCCTCATGAATGAAGAACAACAACAGTCATTCTTCTGCACAAAGGTGTGCCATCTTTAGATCCCGGAAACTAAAGATCCATAAGCCTCACTAGTTTTATATGCAAAGGCATGGACAGAATTATCACTGAAATGATCAATAATGATATAGTAAACCTCCAGACACTGGACCAAACCCAGTTTGGTTTCATCAAGGACAGGTCATGCCCACTCAACCTTGTAGACTTTTTGAGAAGGTCACCAAAGCAATGGGTGAGGGCAAAATGGTTCACACTGCCTACCTTAACCTGGCCAAGGTATTTGATTCAATACCCCACTTGGACATTGTTGACAAACTCAAGAGGTTAAGTATGAACCGATATGTCACCTGGTGGATAGCCAACTGGCTCACATGTTTGACCCTGGAAGTTAGAACTTGGGAGTCCACCTCTAGAAAGAGGCCAGTCACAAGTGGAGTCCCTCAGAGATTGGTTCTTGGAATGCTACTTTTTGGCATTTGCTTCTCTGAAGTCAAGGCCAATGTCAATGGTCTCTGGCTTGCTAAATTTGCAGATGATTGCAAATTAGGAGCTGTCATTGAATCCCACACCAACACAAAAGCTCTCCAGGAAGGACTGACACAGGCAAACAACTGCTGTCAGAGTCATCATCTAAAAGTAAATGCCAAGAAATGCATAAGAGTATCTTTCTGGAAGTCATCCACCCCTGGTAACTATCTTACTGACAAGACACCGCTTACAGATGAACCAGTAGTCAGCAACTTAGGGACACACAAAGCCAGTACTCTATTCTTTAACCATCATGTGAATACAGGTGTAAGGAAATCATTCTATGTTGCACAACTTATAAACAAAGATATGGCATCTAGGTCCAAGGAAGTCATTGTTACACTGTATTAAGTATTCATCAGACATATTATTGAGTACAATGCCTACTTTGGTATGTACCTAACCAGGCATATCCAATAAATGGAACATCTACAGAGGTTCCTCACTAAAAGAATACAGGGGCATAAGTAAAATGTCCTATGCAGACTGCTTCAAGGCCCTACTCCTGTATTCTGTCTCCTACAGGCTGTTGAGGGGACATTTATTCCTGGAATAAAGGCATTGTCAGACACCACACTGATGGGCCTGCTGCATACCCACAAAACAAACAGCACCAGAATTACCCAATCTAAAGCATAAACTTTGCTTGTGCTATAAATTTGATTGCTGGAGAGACAGGTATGTATCCCAGAGAGTACCCCATCTTTGGGACAGGCTCCCCATCCATGTGAAGCAGAGTTTCTCCCTAAGCAAATTCAAGAATAACTTGGACAGTTGGATGGGGTATAGGAAATTCATCCCTGGCTTGGAACCTTTGTCTCCAATAGACACAGGCAACCAGTAAATGGTTCATCTCCCAGGACCCTGCGTGTAAAGGTTTCATCTCCCAAGCCTCTGCTTACACTTATCAAGGTTACCAAAACTTGTCAGGGATTTGAGATGCATGGCTAGGCTTAAAAAGGCCCTTGTGATTGTTTGCCTAGTTAACACCTATACACCTATGAACCTATGAAGTCTCTTCACCAAGACATACCCTCAGTAAACATACATCAAAGAGGAAACAATGTGAAACATTGATTATTCCTTCAGTCAGACTAAACATTCACACTTGTAAGCCCTTAACAAATAACACTTCTCAATGCCTGTCCTTGCAGTGCTAGTGCATGTGCACACAATTGTGTAGGTCCTTACACCATATTTACCTGCTCTGCACTTTATGCAGATTGTAGAATTCATAAATGCTAATCCATTCACACCTGATTTGTGTATTCACAGTGCTCAGAGGACTGAGTCTTGACTATATAAAGCTAATAATGTTAATAAGGGAGAGATTTGATCCAAAGAACTCAATACTGCTATATGACTTGCTAAAATTATTCTACTTACACATTTAGATTACTGTAAAGGTATGTTGCCTTTTTCTACAAGGTTTTGTATTTGCATATTACTAATGGGTTACATTTCACTATAGTCATTTGTCTACTGTCTGCATTGTTCACCCATTGCTCGTCATAGCCATGTATATCATTTACTTCGTTGAATTAAAACTTGTTTGAAAGTCGATGTTACCTGCCATTAAATAAACTTTTCTCTGGGAACATTAACAATTACAGCAGAAATGTGTTGTATCATTTATTAGCAATATCAAAGGTATTGCATTAGTGGCCCAGTTGTGTTATGCCTGTGATTTTATATATATATATATATATATATACATATATATATATATATATATATATATATATATATATATATATATATATATATATATATATATATATATATATATATATATATATATATATATATATATATATATATATATGTCCTCAACACAAGTAGAGATCCAAAGAAATTTGTATATACTTTTAAAAGTTTAAATTATTTTGGGTGATCCAGCTATGCACTACAGATGTACACAACTGTTGCCATCCTTACAGATTTTTAGCATTGCTTTTCATTTACATTTTTGGTGGGGGGGTCTGTATTAACTGTGTGAATTCATATGGAGTCATAATTTTTAAATTATTTTGTGCATGATGGCGAAATACATTCATACATATTTATTTTGTTAACAATCACTTGCTGCATAATTTCCTTTTTCTTGTTTTATGTTTCATCTCATAGAGGGCTATGGTGCCCATACAGTGATATGGAGAATGAAGTTATCATGCAGGCACCATGGTGACATGGCTCATTCTTCTTAGATAGAGGCAGAGGTGACAAGTTCTCCCATGACCATATCTGGGAGAAAGTGGTCAATGATGACAATGCAGTCACAGGACAGGGGCATACTTATAAAAAAAAAATTCAGACATAGGACCAGTGATATGAAAACTGATGTTAAACATATGGCACCTGCAATTGTCCTGGAATGGATGGCTATTGGAGGGTGGTCCTGCTAACAAGCCATCAATGACTGAGACAGAGGAACTCCTGTTCACTGTCACAGATCTAGACAGCTCTGCAAAGTGTTTACAAAAAATCATGGATATTGTTTCTGAATGTCCAGATATGAAATATAATTAAATAATTTACATTTTATATATATATATATATATATATATATATATATATATATATATATATATATATATATTACATACATATATATACATACATATATACACACACATATACAGAGAAAGAGTGAATGAGAAGAGACACTGAGACAGAGATAGAGAAAGTTGGGGCAATGAAAATGGACAGTAGACTTTTATGTGAGATGTGTCTTAGTCTGTAGATATAAAGAGGATTGTTTTCTGGTTCTTCTGTCATTTGCATTGTGATACTTATCATTCATGTTCATCTCCCTTTCTTATCTGTAAGCACATCTGGTTCTGATTTATCATGACTACCTGTACAAGTTAAGCACATCTTTTTATTGATATTATTGTACATAAAGTACATTTCTGTATACATGATCTTTTCTCACTGATTTAAAATATATTATTGTTTAAAATACTTTTTACATGACACAACTTTGATCAGTTTTTATTCTTTTTCTATCTTTGTTGGGTTGATTACTTGTTATCATAGCTGATCCTGCCAGAGGCACTGTGGAACTCCTACCACCTGATGTCAAAGAATTGGTAGCCTTTGATGATGATGACAGCAATGGAGAGGCACAATCTGGCGGTGTAAAGATCAGTCTGACACTGAGCTTGTAGCTCCCATATCACACGCCAGTATTTTGGACACAGTCAGTATGCCTATGCATACCCATGCCTTGGAGCCCTCAGACTTAGGACATGTTCAGGGTGACACAGTTGATCAGGGTAGTGTGGTTACTATAGTTGCAGAGCTGGTTCATTCCTCCTTTAGCCATCTTGAGGGCAAAGTGTCACACAGGGGGTCTGTTAGAGCTGCTCAGAGGAGGCTTGCTGTCCACCCTTCTCCTGATGATGGTGTCTTACTAAGTGTTGTATGGTGTATGTGTAGGACTGTCATGTACGCACAGGCATGTTTCACCAATCCCTCAGAAGATATATTGCGAGTACTAAATCTTGTGCATTCTGACATGCAGGACTGCCTGAACTGTGTGTACAGGATGAATAACACACTGGAGCAGGCAGTGTCTGTAGTGGAATGTCTGCAGGGGGAGTGCCAGAATTCAACTGGCTAGAGAGCCACTGCATCATCAGGTGTTAGCCTACATGGCCATGCAAGATCCCACTCCTGTAGTGGCACTACTTCAACTTGTCCATCAATGATTGAGGTGTCCACATGCAGATGTGGTAGGCCACATAGCTGTGGTCCTCAATGTAGTTGTGATGAGAGCTCATCCAGCAGACATCGCTCATGTTCAGGCAGCACACCAACTTCTAGCCAGGTCCATGGAACATGTGGTGCAAATCCCGGCAGAGTAGTTCTCATCATCAGGGATGATGACAGTGCTGAACTGACTATTCTACCATGCATGGCTCACATGTGTCCAAGATGCTATGAAGTTGTGCTAGCACAGTTCTTGATTGTGTTCGTACAGGCACACACACATTTAAAAACAATGTGTTCATACCACCTCACAAAGTGCACACAAGTTATATAAGTACTATGACTGACTGATAGAAATCTTTTGTTACTGCCCTGACAATTGTATGCTTACTGAATAAATTGTATGTTACTTGCACACACTCACTTCTTTGTTGTCAGGCTTGTCCTCCTGTATCCCCACAACAATGTGCAAGTGATGATGACTGTGCCCTGCATTTTGCACATTTCTTTGTGAATTTGGGTTGTCTATGTCTGATCCACAAAGTGGGTAGGTAATGCTTGCTTACTAAGAAGCTTGCTTTAATGCAAATGTAAATGTATTGCAGAAGAAATGTTTTTATTGCTCCTACTCAGTTGTGAATGATTGCTTATGTAATTGCTGACCCTCATTGTATTTCTGTTTGCATTCTTAGTACTATATTTATAGTAGATAGTTAAGTATTGCTTATTGTCCTATTTGTGCAAATGATGTCAACAATGACCTGCTCAGTGCTGTTTTGTGTACACAGTATTGGTCAAAAGCATAGCTGTATATTTCAATAATCAGTCATAAGTTAATACCGACCTTACTGTACACTAGAAATGTTTCAGGTTAGACACATATAAATATTTGTGTATGACAATAATCATTTATAAAATTAATTTTTATTTCCTACAGGTTCCACACTTACCTAGTTAGTACTATAGCTACAAGATGTGACCTAGGAGATTGTTTCTGTCTGATGTCAGTAACACACAATCATTACATATTTAAGTAAAGGTTGTGCAAGCATCAGTTTCATTTAATCTTTGTATGTGTTTGCGATCTTTACTTAGGTGGCAAGTGTGTGTGTGTTGTCCATTGCCTCTTAGCCAGAGCCATGACATATTGTGCAGGCCTGCACTGTATTCTTGCTCACTGGGGTTGTGTGGCTTTCTTATGGGTGTCATGAACCCAGGTTTTAGTGCATAACTTGCATTCCCCACTAGATACCCTTGTGGAATGCCATCCTTAGCAAACCTTGTGTGACATTTATATGAGTCATGGAAACTGCCTGGATTGCCAGTGAACATATTGGAGATGATCCCTTGGTCATTGCAGATAACCTGACAGTTTATGAAGTGGTATCCTTTCCTGTTAATGTACCTCTTCCCTGTTCTCATGGTGGGGCTTTTATTTTTATGTGAGTGCAATCTATGGCTCTGAAAACTTCACAAATCGTGCATGGTTCTTACACCCTACTCTCTGTTGCATGGGGAACAGATTTGATCCCCTGCATGCTCTAGCATTGCATTTAGAAACTGATGTAGGGTTCTTGAAGCTGAGGTCTATGACACCCCTAAAATATCCCCTGTGGGTCACTGGAAAGTATCTGTAGCTATTATACATAATGTTACAGATTCCTTTGTTTCCACTGGAATAGGTTAGCCATAATTTCCCTGGGGCCTCATGTGAGGGGGGCAGAGGTTGTATATTTCCTCTAGTATTTCCCAGCTCAACTTGTACTGCTATATAATGTATGTGTCCTGCAGTCCCATGATAAGTCAAATGGGGTCTAAATATCCTTCTCCATTTTGGCTGAGGTCTGGCAGCAGCAGCGCTTTGAATTAAAGTCTGTTAAAGGTTAGTGACAGCAGAAGCAACCCCTAGTATTTTTTTTCTGAGTGTAATCATGCCTATATTCCAAGGAGTTTTAGATTTCAGGGTAAAAGGGAACACCAAGTGTACATGCTCACTTTATATGTTTTTGAATATCTCTAGCATGTTGGATTGCTAAATTAACATGTGGTTTGGCTAGTTATGCCTTCATTAGCATAGTCTGCTACTTACCTTTGTTTTGAGCCATAAACCAAATAGCTCACATTTGTGTGCATACGATAGCAGTGCTAAATGTAGGTATTCATGAATCCGCACCTTTGTCTTTGAGCTTACAGTGGTTATGACTGCTAGTGAAAAATATGGCTCAACTGTATCCTTCTGAAATGTATGCAATGACAGGGAGATGTGACTGAAAACCAGAAGCTGTGGATCCAGAAAGATGATTTATTCCTCAATGCAAGTGGCTTACCTGAAAAGTCTGAGAACGTGCAGTGTGTTGCAATCCTACATGTTGCTGAGGAATAAGAAATAAAGGTATGTAACTCATTCTTGAAGAGGAGAAAGACATAACAGAAGCAATTACAGAGAAATCAATAATTATTGCTAACCCGGAAGGAAGTTGTCATTCATTAGGCATTTGAGCTTTAGAAGATTAGAGGTATTAAACATAATGTTGTATACATTACTATGCTAACAAGCAGAACCGAAGAGTGTGAATCTGGTAAACTGCATGAGTCTGTACTTCATGGTAAAATAATCTAAGGTATAAGAAATGATGAACTAAATTCTGTTGTAGTCTAGCTTGTCTTGCCTTCCATGAGGCATAAGGAAAATTCTGAATAGGGTTTTTTGGCTAGGATTGAAATTGATTTCAGACTGATTGCCTAATACTTCCCTATGAACCTAAGGGATGGCTTTGGAGAGAAACAAACCTGTAGACGTATATATAGCAAGTGAAATTAACAGTGCATACATAACAGTATTAACTAATTAAAAAGAGGTCTGCAAAACAAATTGGTAGTCAAGTAATAAGGAAAAAATAATAACTAAAAACAGGATGTTTTGTAAAACTAGTAGATATGGAAAAAGAAAACCATGGGATAATGTACTGTAAAAAGGACTCCAAGATGGAGGATAGAGGAAATGTTTTCATTTATTTATTTTTTTAACCGGGAAAGTCAGACTTGGAACAAAGCCAATTTTCAGTGGAGGCCCAGGAAGAAACACTCCAGATGCATGTCTTTATAATGTGGGAGGAAATCGGAGCACCCAGAGAAAACCCACATGAATGCAGGGAGGACATGCATACTCCATACAGAAAGCACCAGGCGAGAATTGAACCGGAGGATTTCTTGCTGTGAAGCGACAATGCTACGACTGCACCATTGCGCTGACCATCATTTTAACTGAGCCTTGCAAGTTGTGGCTGAAACAATGAAAAGAAGCACTGTACATCTTTTAAAAGATTTGTGCTAAAATGGGCAGTTTGATATAATGCATAAAATCAAAAACGAGCATGTTCATATGCATTTGTATGTTGAGGACAAAAAGTTTGATATTTTTAAATGAAATTCTTGTTAAAGATATCTCAAATGTGTATCTGAGACAATGAGACTTGTATAAGCTTGACAGCATGGCATAAATACAGAGAATCAATGGACAGAGTGTGGTATCTAATCTTGTTGCAAGTGCAGAATTCAGTCATCATCATCATCATCAATACCCTTTTTATACATTTTCTACATGGGGTTGTGGTGTTGTGTCAGGTGACACCATCTGTCTCTTGATTCAGTGCTACTCTCCTGGCGTCTTTCAACTAACAGCTTTAGAGGTTATTAACACACTTCCTGTTGCCTCACAAACTACGCTTAGAAGCGAAAATGTTTAACGACTCGGCTGCACCTCATTTATAGTTAAATTGTAGGTTATTCTATCATTTCTAGGCTGGTATGGTCTTGGTCTTCCTACAGCATCATTTGTCCCATTTTCCACCTTACTCCTGTTGTCATACAGTCCTACAACTAGTTATACAATTTGTGAAAGACATTATCAACATCCATCAATTTCAGATCATCTTTCCTAAGTTTAGTCTTATTTTGGACTTTTTTATTTAGCCTTTTTGTGGGCAGACCCAAAGTTGTATTTGTACTCCTGGGGACATTTGGCCATTGCCTCCGGAAACTTCCCCTACTCTTTAACACTGGTGCTGTGGGATCTTTTTAATCCACCTGAGCTACCACTTCCTCATGCTTCTTCATTACATCTTGCACTATAGTGAAATGTTTGACTTCCTCTTGACTGACACATGATTGTGCTAATTCTACTTCAAGAAGAATCTGTATAAAGAATCTATGGAAGTAACCAGATCACTTCTGTGGCTCTTTACTTTTTATGCCACCTGATAGATTTACAGACCTTTCTTCTTGCTAACTTGTGATTCAACTTTCTTGTTGCTGCACTCCTTTGTTATCTGAAAAAAAAAGAAACTTTACATAGTGCTACTGTCTCAGAACTCTTCTGTCATTTTCTGTTTCCTTCCAACTTCATGCATTCTGCTACTGCTAGAAATGAAATAATCGGATGAGTTTAGGATTTAAACAGATTTATTGTCCTGATGTTTCTTTGAATTTTGCCTCTTTAGTCATTTGCATTGACTGAAATTCCTCACATTGCTTCACTGGCACTGATTTTTGATCTTTTTTTTTGTTTTTAATTTTTAATTTTTTTGGTGATCAGTGTTTACCTGGATTCTTCTAGTATTTCCTTGTTTCATTACATTATGTCGATTTCATTTGTCTGTTGCCTTACTTTTACCACTCCAGCTTTTCTTTTAGATCTACAACTTCTCTAACATACCAGACTCTAGGGTATTTACCCAGTTAGCTCGGCTGTTTAATTGGACTGCATGTTCATTTTAACTTCTAGCTTCATAAGCGTTTCTTTTGAAACTGGCCTCTACCTCTTTGGATACAGGGAAGCCATAGAGTGCATTCAAAGAACTATTGCCATGACAGGCCTTATTATTTCTTTGTAATTTCTGTTAGTTTCATGTGAAACTCACAACACCCATTTTTTCATGCATGTAAAACAGGTAATGTCTGAAGCTCAAATACTGATGTCTTACTATCTAAACTTTATGTCTCATCTTTAAACCAGAGACTATTTTCATCAAAATACAATCTGAAATTAAATAATATACACTTTAATTGATAAAAATACAAATCCCCACTCGAAGATATTAAGAGTATCTGAGGTACAAATATGATATGTAGCTATTTCGACAATTTCAAAGGATGTAAAGCATCCATGCTTCAGACTACCATGTCATAATTTCCTTGTGAATTTGCTCCAGTCTCATGAGTTAATTTATTTACAATATTTACACCTGGCAAAGGAGTCCAGGGTTTGACAACTAGTGAGTGAGACAGAAGAAGATGAATGATTGTGGAATGGAGCAGGAGAGTGAAAGAAATAGCAACTAGAGGGGGGAGGAGAATCTAACTTCACTAGCTTCTACACATACTCGAGTAAGAAACAAGCCATCACTGAACCTAACTGCTGTCAGAAATAGGGGAAATAAAATAATTATAAAGCTAGATTTTACCAGAGTAACAAAAAATACGAAAATCAATTTATAAGGTAATTCACATTGTAATATCCTTGTCTACAATAATCTTCAGACTGTTCTGGTATCAATGTCTAGATCATAAATTATTTTGTTAAACAATCCTGCTGATAATATATATCTTTAGAGTGTAACCTTTTGCTATAAATCTGGAGTAGTTCCTCTCCCATCTGTGTCCTCAGGTACACTGAATTAATATTATTAAACATGCAGATGCTCATAAGTGGCACTATGCAATGCTTGCATGTGCTATATATGCCCATAACTTGTTTATGAAAGAAGAAATTCTTCCAAAGAAAACTAATTTTCTTAGAAAAAGCTAAAAGTGAATAACTAGCTGTTCTATGCCTATCTATGTATATATCTTTCTATCTATGTAAAATCTAATTTAAATCCATTTAATATATATATATATATATATATATATATATATATATATATATATATATATATATATATATGAGTAAGTAGACAATGCCACAATCGTAGTTGTTCTGATGTGCAGTAATTCATGAGGATGACTACCAGGTGATTTACACTACTGCAGTTGTTACTCAGAAGCAAATGCATTTTCGTTGGCTCTACATTTTATAAGTACTCTTGTCTTCCTTTAATTCTCCTCAGCTCTACTGCACATTTTTCACAATGATCATAAAAGCCATTATCTTTCATTAGCAAAGCTGTTAGAAAAGGACTCTTATATGCACTTTGATCTGTCCAGCACCTGTCTGTATTCTTTCCAGAAGATTTTTATGCATTGCACTTAAGAATTTTAAAGTAATAGGCCACTGAAAGCTACTTCACAAGCTGAAAAGTAATTGATGTAGGGAAAAATAGTTCCTCCCCCACATTTCTGCTTTTTGCTACCATAACAACTTGTTGTTTCAATCTGTTTTATGTAAATTCTGCAACAGATGTTCAGTCTTCACAGGAATAACATCATTAGTGTGTGCAAACTGCAGTAGTATCAAAAGATGTTTTCCCTCTTCTGCAGTCATAAAAAAATGTCAGTCTTATTTAATATAAATCGTTAACAGGTTGTTGCTGCGCAAAACAGGATATGATTTGTTTTGTTGCATGCAAACACCTGCTTTTATTAAAAATATGTAATGCAGACAGACAGAGGTACACATACACATGGTCAACACACACACACACACACACACACACACACACACACACACACACACACACACACACACACACACACACACACACACACACACACACATACACAAACACATTATTTATTGTAATTCTCCAAACTTACACAACTTCATTTAGAAAGGTACCTTACTTCTCATGCCAGTGTTTCATAGCAGTGTAAGATTTTTTTTTTTGCTCTGGGTTTAGTATTATTCAGTATTGTTCTCTGCAGTTCACCCAGGACTCTGTGGTTCTTTTAGATATAGTCAACACTCTAGTTTCTATACATGTATTCATTTCATTTATTTTGTTTAATTTTATCTTTATACTGGACAGCAAACTTAAGTCTGTCTATCTATCTCTGTCTCTCCCTCTCTCTCTCTCTCTCTATATATATATATATATATATATATATGTATACATGTACATATATATGTAGAAACATATATGCACTGAGTGTGCAACAGATTCTAGTTTTGAACAAATGTTCTGTAAATGTTTTTGGAAAATCATATTTAGTAGCATAATGCATTTGTTTTGTTAAGTGATGGTCTCTATCTCTCTCTCTCTCTGTCACACACACACACACACACACACACACACACACACACACACACACACACACACAGTGTCTGGAGCATAGGCCTTTTGCAAGATGAAAAAAAAAAAGTTCAGTAGATAAAACACAGTTATGGAGAAAATATGTGTACATGCCTGTATGTGCGTTTGTGAGTATGTGCATGTGTGTGTATTTGCATTCTTGTATTCATTCCAGTTACTTTATTTAATTAATTTATTTATCATTTGATTACTGGTAAATTCTGACTGTGTAGGACCCCAAAAGAGGCCCTTGGAGAAAAGCTCCCAGGTATTACAAAACATTTTAAGAGCAATAACTTCATAATCTCAAAAATAATACAAAAAAATCTACAGTTTAAATAATTATATTAAATTAGACACAGTATGAAATCACAGGTTAAGAACAGATACTAGTTATATGATAATAATTTAATATTCAGAGAAATTTTATCCAGTTTAAGAGAAATTAAAAGTAAGTTTGTATAATAATACAAACAGGAATTGCGATATGAAGTGACAGAAAAACAGACTTATGATATATTTAAATAGAAAGCAGGGAAAGAGAAATTGCTAGAAATAAGGAAGTGAGTGAAGAAAGAAGTGTAAGGAGATGTAAGGTAAGAACAGCTATTTGAACACATTTAGGGATATAGTGAATCCTGGTGTTGAGCAAGAAGAGAGACAACTTTTGGCCAGGAAGTCTTTCAGAATTGATTTGAAGGATGGGACGGAGGGTATTGACCCGATGGATACAGGTAAGGAGTTTCAGATTGAGGCCATAACAACATGGTACAAGTATAGACAGTATCCAGCACATTTGATAAGATTGTAGGCAGACAGGATTTTTTGGTCATTAGATCATATTGATCGACTGGGAACATAGTTGTGTAGAATGTTATTTACTGTCAGACAAGCATATGGATGCTGGATAATTTTATAGGTAGTAAGAAGTTGTGTATATGATTTTTGTTTATCCTGCATTAGCATTCCTCTCTTTTTGGATAGTCAAATTGTATTATTTCTTTTTAATCTCTTCCTTCTGTGAGGTAAAAGGTTATTTAGGATATTAAGGAAGGTTGTACTGAATTCATTTACAGCATAATTTAAAGAATTTTAGGAAGTTGCATTTATTAGATAATAGGGTAGTAGTGAGCATTTCTGAGTTAAACTTGGAAAAGTTGTGTGTTGTTTTATAAACATGCTGTTTAAGTGGAAGAGTGAGATATCTGGTTGTATAGACTGTGCGACGATCAGTAACAGAGTTTGTCATTGTATCTGTGGTGCTGTATTTGTAGGTTCTGATTCTAGAATCAAGTCTAATAGGGAATTTGATGTCTTGCTATAATGAGTTGGGCTATTAATTAGGTGTGTGAAACCATATAAGTTTATGCTAGATGTAGGGTAGAGTTAATGTCCAAGCCATTGATATTCATATCACCTAGGACTATTTTTTCTTGTAGAATTGTTATGGATGTCCAAAGTAAGATGTCTTCCAGTATAGATGTATTGTCTCCAGAGGGATGTAAAGGATAGTAACACATGTTTGTTTAAAATTATTTTCAGGAAAGTAATAAGAAGCTCTGGTGCATTGAATTTTGTCATTAGTTTATTGTAAGGGTAAACGTGGTAGTTGGAAAATATTACAGTAATACTACCAGCTTTCCTCTTTATATGGTCATGATGGATGATAATATAGCTGGGAGGTGTCATTTTTGAGTCATGCTGGGTTTAAGCCAAGTTTCAGTTTCAGCAATAATATCAGACGTATGTTGGGTAATGCAGGCATATAGTTCAGCAGTTTTATTTCTCATGCTTCTAACATTTATGGCAGTAAAAGTTAGATTACATGGGGTGAGGGCTGACTGTTGTGGGGTTAGATTAGTGTGTGGAAGAGAATTGTCTTGATGTTCATTGTGATAGGTATGGCCAGGATTAGGGTTAATGTCTCCTTCTAGCAGGATTTTAGTATATTGGGGAATTACTGATATTTGTTTTTTGGAGAGCATTTTTCTATTTAATTTTTTTTTGTATGAGTGGAAATGGCATTATTTGCTTTCTAATCTTCAGAAAGAGAATATGAAAACAACCTTCTTGTTCCATCTATTTTCCAAATCACCTGTAGTAATATAAAAAACATCTCCCATTATTTTCATCTTTGCCCCTAACAATTGATATTAAGGAAGACGCTGCATCCCTGTAACTGTGCTGGGTAATAAGTAAAGGTTCACTGCGGTGTAGTCACATCACTCCGATGGAGAAAGCGATTCGGGAGCAGAAATGTTCTGCGAGGGCTCTGCAAAGCAGTTTCTAAGCAGAGCAGCAGCAACAGCTTGTGGAAATTGTATCTTAGGAAAGCCAGTGAGGTCAGTGTTGTCCTCCTCTATGAGGTTTATCAAACAGTTTCATTTTTGTATTGAGTGGGCCCTTAACCAGAGGATGCCTTTTAGCTGCAGAAATCCACTCCATCAAATTGAGAATGTCTCTTGTTGTGTGCCATTATGTGTAGTGGGAGCCATGAGCAAGGTATATCTGCTAGTACAAACTGACATGCCTCTACAGGCAACAGATTGACAATTGTACAATTCATGCACATAGTCTGTGTGTTTGTCATCCATTTCTGTTTTCTGCACTTTGTCTTTCACTACTCAAATAAAGTTGTATATATATGAGTGTGTTTGTGTCTGTTTCTCATTCTAGGCTGTAATCAACTTTTCTCTTTCCTTACAGTCTGCATGTACTCTGAGCTTTGCACCAGGGATGCATTTGATTCAGTACCACTTCTGTGCAACTGCAGCTACTCCTTCAGGCCAGGCAGATTGCAAGAATCTAGTCTGAACAAATGAGCACCGAGGCATTTTCTAGATCCTACACTGCTTACTAATTCTAATGGGTTACAGTTTATCCTACTCTCCAATGAGTGAGACATTACTAACTGGTAACAAGTTCAAGGAAAACGTATTTCTTACATTGCTTTTCTGACAATGATAACATGAGCTAGGGAATTTCTACACATGCAGTTAGCTCTGGAGACAATGTCCCACTGCGATTGTCTGCACCATTGTGAGGCCCAGTCCTGACCACACCGAGCTGTATTATTTTTTTAGATAAGCTAAATAAATAACTAAATAAATAAATAAAACATTGTGCCCTCACTTCACCTAGCAAATATACATAGAAAACTTAACCTTAGCCTCCTATTTTAGACCTAATATAGGACCTTTTTAGGTTTCTATTCTATTTCTGTACAATCAGCAGTTATGCTGTCTCTTATAGAAGTGATATTGACATGATTCTTGCATTTATTATTTTATTCCCAGCCTGTCTCTGGCTAGTATACATTACATCCTCTGTTTGTGTTGTTAGTATAAGAATACTGTAGAAGAGAAGTACCTTATGAGTTAAAACCATTGGATTTCATCCATCAGCCTATCTCACCCTACCTGCAAATCATGCACATCACATCCTATAATATTGAACTTAAATTCTTCATGAAGGACGTGTGCTTATCCCACTCCTTCATTCCAAATGAAGGCATGCATCCTAACCTTTGCATTTCACTGAATTTCAATTCACTCACACCAAATCACTGAAAGCTCAAATCACTGAAAACTCATTTCACAGAATCACATTTCACTGAATGTAAGTACTGTTGGGCAAATAAAATGTATATGCCCTTTTCCCAACTGTAGTGCAATCCTGGAGTTAGTATACATAGTTGGGGGGTGTAGCCCCACCTAGTTTGCTTTTATATTTATTAATCTCATCTTGCTGAAAGCTAACAATATAAAACCAAAAGTAAGTAGGGGGCTAAGCCCCCCCACACCCCCAATGTGAGGGGCTGCACTCCCACACCCCCCTAACTATATATACTAACTCCAGGATCACAGTTGGAAAAAGGGCATATATGTTTTATTTGCCCAACAGTACTTACATTCAGTGAAATGTAATTCGGTGAAATGAGTTTTCAGTGATTTGAGCTTTCAGCGATTTGGTGTGGGTGAATTGAAATTCAGTGAAATGTGTTTTCAGTGAATGAAAGAAGATCCACACACACACACACACACACACACACACACACACACACACACACACACACACACACAATCTATATATATATATATATATATATGGGTCTAGGTTAGAAGATCGACAGCCGACATCACCGACAACGGATTAGCGGGCGCCAGATGATCGACACTCGGAAGACCGACGCTACGGATGAACATGCCGACGCCAGGGATAGTGAGTTGGAAAGAAGGCTGTGTGAGTATGCGGTGGTGACGGACGTTAGGGTGCGAGTAAGGTAAGTGTGGATAGTGACAGTCTGTGGGGATAGGGGTGGGTTAAGTGAGTTAGGGTTAGGGCGCGGGTTAGGTAAGTGTGCGGTAGTGGTATGTTTTGGGTTGGGGCGGGTTAAGTGAGTTAGGGTTAGGGCGCGGGTTATGTAAGTGTGCGGTAGTGGTATTTTTTGGGTTAGAGGCGAGTTAAGTGAGTTAGGGTTAGAGCTGGTTATGTAAGTGTGCGGTAGTGGTATTTTTGGGATAGGGGGGGGTTAAGTGAGTTAGGGTTAGGGCGTGGGTTAGCTGAGTGTGCGATAGTGACGGACCTTAGGGTAAGGGTTTGGGTTAGGGTTGTACATAGTTGTGTATGAGGTTTAGTGTGGGTTTGTGAGGAGTTTGGTGTGCTTGTGTTCTGTGTGTGGTTTTTGGATAAGGGGATGTGTTTTGTTAGTTGATTGTTGTTATTGTGGTGTGTGCAGTGTATGGGGTTTCGTGTTTGTGGACCGTCGGTTACTTGTTTGTCGGGCATGTGAGGTGTCGTGTTTATGGTTTGTCGATAATGTGGTGTCGATGTTTCTGTTGTTGGTGAATGTGGCTGTCGATCTTATGACCTATATCCATATATATATATATATATATATATATATATATGTCTACCTGATAACGCTGAATCTGCAAACC
Organism: Protopterus annectens; assembly: GCF_019279795.1. Lineage (NCBI taxonomy): Eukaryota > Metazoa > Chordata > Ceratodontiformes > Protopteridae > Protopterus > Protopterus annectens. The sequence continues at coordinate 1,987,648,129 of NC_056725.1, forward strand.
ACTGAAGATGAGAACACCGACACATGAAGATCGACAACGGAGATGATCGACAGTTGAAAATCCCGACACTGAGAACACCGACATGTTAAGGTAAGTGTGGAGTTAGGGTTGGGGCGGATTAAGTGAGTTAGGGTTAGGGCGCAGGTTAGGTGAGTGTGCGATAGTGACAGACTGTAGGGTTAGGGGCGGGTTAAGTGAGTTAGGGAAGTGGACAGAAAATAAGGCCATCACACACTTCTTCTTCTTTTTTCAGCTTTTGAATATCTAAAAAGTTGTACCTTTTTCTGATTTAGCTTTCATGTCTGCCAGATAAGGAGGCTGTCTTCCTCTTAATACATGTAACCTCAGCATAAAAAATTAGCTGAACTTGTTTTTATGTTTCTACAAATTTGCCTAAGATGCTGTAGAACTCTCACACTCACACTGAGTGGCTTGTATCTTATACAAAAAAGGGGGGACCTTGGTAGTTTTCCTCACTGACAGGAAACATTCTTTAGATACATGGTTTACTCCACACTACAGAACTATTTCAACTGAACAGCAAATTATGGCACTTATTTGTAAATACATCATCTGACAGAGAAAGCATACTTAAGTGGATGCTTGAATCTTCTTACAATATTTCAGCAGTTATCATTAGAGAAGATATTATTAGTGACCAGCTGCCTAAACTTGCTGTTTGATATTAGGGTAAGAACCAGAAATTACATTGTTATTGCTTCTCTAGAAAATTCAGGAGATTCCATGTCATAGTCAATATTCTGGAATGGAATTCCCTGCACACTCTTTCTTTGGTTGTGCCATGAAATACTTTTAGTTTACTTTTCCTTCAATCTTTGATAATCTGTTTCACATAAGAAAGTGTCAAGTCAAATTCAAGTCCTTATCAAGTTTTGGAACAACGATTAAGATGCTTTTGACTCATAGAGGCAAATTGCATCAACAATACTTTGTTCACTGAGCTGAGTCAAAAACCACACCTCATTAACTTTGTGACCTCCAAGACACCATGCCCACAATCATAACATATATCTACCTGAAAAAAATAAGCAAATATGCTGCCTGACGTACCCTGAACAGACAACTAAACTGATTGATAAATAAATAAATAACAACATTTACCACTAGCATCTGAAGACCATCAAACTTTTTTTTTCAAATAATTTTTTATTTATTTCACAATAAAGAATGCATGAACAATATATGAAGACATGAGTATGGTGGTAAATCTAATACACACAAAGGTTCTAACATTCTGAAACAAACAAAAATATGTACAATATATACAAGAATACAACTGAATAAAAACTAAACCAACTTAAGCTAAGCTAAATTGAAATTAATTAAAATAAATTAAGTTAAAATTAAAAATAATCAAATTAAATTAACTTAAAATAAATTGAGTAAATTAAATTAAATTGAAGTGCTACCATCTAGAAAAGAGAGTTCAAAAGCCAAAAGAAACATTGAAGATTGAGTGTAAAACAATGTATCTCTCAAGTGTGCTTGCAGTGAGTATCATACCCAAAAAAGAAATCAAAAGAGAAGGTCTGAACGCTATTGTATACAAAGAATTAGGTTGAATAAGCTTTTCCAAACTTTCCCAAATAGGACTTTTTTCCTGGGTCCTTTTGCGATAATTTTTTGTGCTGCAATATATGTAATGGTCATCTCCTTGAAGTTATTCCAACAAAGTTTTGTGCGATCTAACCAATTTTTTGTGATATAGAATTTAATCAGGGAGCATACAATGATTAGGACATGCATATCTAACCTAGAGAGTTTAACAGTGGGTATATGAAGGATTGCTAATTCCCAAGAAAGAGTAGATTTGTGGTAACTCATTTTCTCAAGATGAACTTTTAATGATGTCCAGAGTTTATGGAATATTTATAGGACCAAAGTATATGTAAAAGGTTGGCTTTTGGGAAAGAACAACAAGTACAGGAGGAGGAATTTTTGGAGTCAAATCTATTCAGCACCGTAGGAGTATAATACGTGTTGTTGTTCACCATTAATTGTGTATAGATACGTTTTTTGAATGGGGAAAGTTCTAAAGTATTTTTTATAGCAGATAATTTTTGTTCCTCTGTAAAAGGGGTTCCACATTTGTCCCAGTAATTAGAGAAGAGACATCCTGAATTATGTATTATGGAGTCCAAAAGTTTATAAGATTTGGAGAGCATTTTTTCTGAACTCGAAAAGGCATGTATAATCTCATAGAGTTTGATGATAACTTGATTGTTAGCCGGGATATAGGCAAATTTTGATGAAACTAATTCTCTTAGTTGGTGGAGAAGAGTCATGTATTTATTGTTGACTTTGAGAACTAATCGGAGAGCAGGGAGTTTTGTATCTTTATGTTGCAGTAAGTCCCATACTATAATATCTTTGATTAGTGGAAAATCCGAGAGGTTAATCATCCGATTATTGATCTTAATGTTGGGATTTAAATGAAGAGGTTGAAGTAAAGAAAGGGCTTTGTCAAGGGTGAGGGATTTTATCAGAGATTGGAATACCTTAATATTATGTTTTAACGTACTAATTAATTTGTAATGGTTGAGAACTTCTGGAGGAAGAAAGGGAAGAGCTTTAGGATTAAATTTATTGGCTAAAACATGTTGAAACCATAATTTCATCCAAGAAGGAGAATAGTTATAGTCTTTCTGAGATAGATTTGAGATTGACAAAATTCTATTTGCACAAATGATCATATAGTAAAGCTGAAAGTTAGGTAGACCCAGACCACCCCTGTTCTTAGGGTATATTAGCTTCTGATACAATATCCTAACTGATTTAGGAAACCAGATACATTTGGCTAGTTCTTTATTGAACTTAAAGAAGAGAACATTGGATATTATAAGATTTGAAGCTCTGAATTGGTAAAAAGTCTGGGGAGGATATTCATCTTCACCACAGCAGCTTTGGAGAGAAGTGATAGATTCATTTGTTCCCATCTACGAAGGTCTAGTAATATATTAGACCATGTTCTGATTAGATTATTTTGTGTCATGGAAGCTTGGTTGTGATCAAAATGAATACCAAGATAATGAATGTTGAAAGATGTCTGAAAGGAAGAAACCGGAAAGCAGTGAGATTTATGTCCTACAGGATTAATAGGAAAGATTTGGGATTTCTTATGGTTAATTTGGTATCCTGAAGCCTTCGAAAAATTATTTATAGTATTGATTATTTTACCTAAATCTGTATTGGGATATTGAAAATATAAATTAAGATCATCTGCGAAAGCTGAAAACACTAATTTAGTATTCAAGACTTTAGGGATTGAATGGAAAGTATTTTGGACTAAATAAAGAAAGAATGGTTCAATGAAGAAGTTGAAAAGGAAGGGGGATAAAGGGCAACCTTGTCTTGTGCCATTAGTGATTCTGATAGGTTCAGATAGGTTTTTGTTTATATAGAGATATGTGGAAGAGTTTCTTTAGAGAATTTTAATCATATCAGAGAAGCTACTAGGAATATTAAAATGTGCTAAGGTTAGAAATAGAAAATCCCAATTAACTCTGTCGAAGGCTTTAGAAGCATCAAGGGTTAATGCATAAATCGGGTTCTTATCTTTTTTTGTAAATTGCATTAAGTAATCAAGGGTTAGCGTATTGTCCCATGTGTGTCTTTGGGACATGAAGCCAGCCTGTTCAGGGGAAATTAAAGAGGGCATAATTTTTTTAAGACTGTTTGCCAGAATCATTGATAAAATCTTTATGTCAACATTTATCAAAAAGATAGATCTATAGTTATGGGGGTCAGTTTTGTCTTGCTTATTTTTCAGAATTAGAATGGTTTTCAAAGTGTTCCAGTATAGGTCCGAGATACCATATTTTATAATGTGGTTGAATATTTTTAAAAGAAGAAGGGAAATAATTGTATTAAAGGCTCTATAAAAATCAGGGGTGAACCCGTCAGGACCAGGGGATTTTCCTAGTTTAAGATTTGCAATAACTTTTTGGACTTCTTGAAGGGTCAAAGGGGCAGAAAGCATGGATCTCTGAGTTTCATCCAGTGAAGAGAATTTTAAAGAATTCAAAAAGTTCTCCATATACGAGTTATGAGGCGAGATTTCTTTCCTGCAATAAATATCTGAGAATAAGGAAGAAAATAGCTTTATTATTTCTGAATCAGATTTATATATTTTGTTTTGGTATAGTTTGGTTATTTTTTATTATTCTAGCAAGAGTTTTGGAAGGGATTTGTGCCCATTCTGAATATGTTGCAATATGTTTTTTGTTCAAACAAGGAAAAATTTTGTTGGTGGAGTTCCAATAGTTCTTTTTGAGTATCGCTGATTATTTTATCTAGGCCAGCATCTGGGCTTACTCTTTGTTTCTTTTCTAAGTCAGAAAGTTTCGAAATCAAATTAGATTCCTTAGATTTGTAAAGTTTCTTATAGTAAGAGGCTTTGCTAATCAGCCTGCTTCTCAGGTTGGCTTTGCATGCAGCCCATTGAATATCCAGAGGAATTTGTGAAAGGTTTATATTAGAGCCGAGATCAGCTAGAATTTCATTAATATCTAGAATTATATCCTTGTTACGTAGTAGGTTATTATTTAAGGTCCAGTTAGCATGAACAGGTGTTGAGGGTAATTTTGATGTGTAAGAGAGCTTAATGGAAATTCTTGCATGATCTGAGAGAAACCTGGGTTCCATAGAGAAGTTTATTATATGTGAGGAGATGGAGTCAGAAATTAGGAAAAAGTCTAAACGCGACCAGATGTTATAACATTTTGAATAATATGTGTAAATCTTATCCTTTGATGAAAAATCACTAAATGAGATAGGATCAATAAGGTTAAAGTCCATTATGAGTTCCTCTAGAGCAAAGGAGGCTTGAAAGTTATACGAGGAAGATCTACTAGTACGATCTATATTAGGATCTATAACAGTATTCTAATCTCTGCCTACAATAATGTGGTGGTCTTGAAAGGTGGATAGTATGTTATGTATTTCTAAAATAAAAAGATGTTGTTGTGCACAAGGGCCATACAGGTTAAGGAAGATAATAGGTTTGCTAGAGTTAGGTAGTTGAGAAATAAAATAACACCATCTACCGTTTTTGTCAGAATTAAATTCTGTGATTACCCCCTGAAAATCCTTTTTAATTATTATAGCAACCCCCTTTGAGTTAGAGCTATCACCTGCAGCAATTATAGATCTTATCCAATTCCTTTTAAGTTCTTTCGACCAGTCTTCCTTAAGCATGTGCTTTTCCTGTAAAAAACAAATACTAGCCTGTGACTTGAACAGTAAATGGAGTAAAAGGGATTTTTTTGATTTATTTTGTAAGCCTCTTATATTCCATGAATCAATAGACCACGCCATACTATTTCGTTAATATTAGTGCACAAATTTAAAGTAGAGTTAACCTTACCCCGGAATTGATTGCATAACCGAGAGGGAAAAGAGGGTATCATGTAATATTGGGTATACAAAAGATTTGGAGATCCGCTTCACTCTTACAATTGTTAAAAATACGCTGATAACAACAATGGCAGCACAGTATTTCTTCAAAAAACCCCCGGTGCCTAACCACCCCAGCCCCTTAAGTGAAGAAATACAAAAATAAAAGTAAAAATAAGAATAATATTGGATTTTAACAATCAGTTGAAATTCACCATAAGCAATTAACAAACATACTAAACTATAAAGAAGTAGTAAATTAGATAATAACACTTTATATATATACAAATCCGTTACTATCCAAAACTGGAACATACCAAAACTCTAACACCATGCATCTAGAGCTACCATTCAAAGTAGTAGAATACTGGATGTAAGGAACATGTAGTTATACCAATGTTAATAAAGAGGGAAATGATAATCTTTAAGATAGTTTAAGCTAAATATGATAAATAACCCGTTGAATCCAGTAAATGTATTGACGGGGGTTGTAACAGCTTAAAGACATAAGTTGTGATATATGCGAGAGCCCATATACTTTTAAGGGCTAAGAGAGTATAAAGTTAGCAAACACACAAGAATATCAATGATTTTGTTTGTTTGCCAGTGTATATATATAACTGTAGTAACTATAAAACATACAAAGTAAGTAAAGGCGGTAATATATTTAGTAGCATACATAAGGGGTATACCCAGTGGCTATGATGAGGAGTAAACTCTAATGCTGAGACAGTTGTGTGTTAACTATTATCACATGTGCTTTTCATATGGATATTTTAATGCCAGATCTAATATTCACTAATAGTATCTATTAACAGATGAAAGTATTCACTTTATATATTAACACAATCTAATAACCCCATTATGTAGTAAAAAAACCCATTAAAACCATCATTAACCGTAAACTAGCATACCAACTCTGTTGATTATGTATGAATTAAATTCACACACATGTCGCTATATACTACTTGTCAAGGAAGTAAAAATGAGTGAGTAACATCTTTAAATGTAGATATAATAGGACAGATATATATACCCATTTAATTAAGGTATATTGTATTTTTACACAAATAGTAACCCAATATGTAAAAATAAAATTATAAGCCTATATATATAGGCTGTGTAAAAAGTAGAATGCAAGATGGATCTTGAGCTTACTAAACTCTGCTACCATCCAACAATAAAGTTCGAATATATATGATAAAAAGGAAAAAAAAAAACAAAAAAAAACAATTAAGACCAGCGTAAACAGAATGAATAAATTGCCCATATAAGACTATAATAATTCCTAGCAGTGCATAAAATTAGGCTTAGGATGCCTATAGACCCAAACCAAAATAAAACAAAGGTACTTATTTAAAGAGTAGTTGAGACCTTGCTGATGACCCCATCTTAATGAAAAGGATGAAATACCAATGTGATTAATAGTTGCAATATCTAAAGTAGTCATCACCATTAAAGCCCCTGAAGTAGTATATGAAACAAAATGGATTAATGATTTGTTATGTTTCATTGTACTTCCAGAAAGCTGTACAATGAGAGAATTAATGAATGGAAATACATGTTAAACACTATAGTACAGCCAACAGTCATAAACAGATAGTTTCTTGTACTTTGATGAAACTGTTAACTTCCCGATGCTTTATGGTTGATGGTTGGTCTAAATGCATCTAAATTAGAGAAAACGTAATGCATATCAAAGATGCAAGTGACTAAAATAAATATATACTTCTACCAGTTAGTGAATTCGGTGAACGCTGACAAGGAGAGCCATCTCTGAGTAACCTGAAGATCCACCGAGGCTTCAATGTGTGCTAGCAATGCCAAATCCAGTGAAGCACTGAGAATAGGGTAGAACATCTTCAAGTTAGAAGGGGATTGAATTTGTATGGGGCCAGTCGGAAGTCGCAGAGTCAAAACAGTCTTCTGAGAACCGTCGTCAGTTGAACAATAGTTCCTAGTCATCTAAAGGCTAATTAGCGACCAATAAAAGCCATAAAAGAAAGAAGTAAAGCATATATATAGCATTTCTGAGAGCCACAAAAGGACACCGTCGAGTGGCTAGAGGTATCTCACTATCATTTGGTGAATTAAAGAAAAGGGACAAAGCCCATTTCTTTAGGTTTTAGCTAATCTGACTTAACAAGTGCAAGACAGTTACAGAGCAGGCATGCTATTAAAATCTTTCATAAATGCCTCTTTTGCCTCTTTTTGATTACTAGCGGAATATTTTGTGTCATTATAGATGAAAGATAAGACATTTGGGTATCGCATCTGAAACCTGATGTTCTTCTTGATAAGTTCTGCACAAAACGGAGCTAATACTTGTCTGTTTATTTTGATTGATAGGGGCAGATCTTGTGAGAAAACAAGCTTATGGCTATTCCAGATAAAGGATTTTTGTTTTTTGGCTGACATCAAAATTATTTGAGTGCCTTGATAGTTTAATAGTCTTGTGTAAATTTGCCGAGGAGCAGAGGAATCTTGCTGTTTATGCATGGCACAATGCGCTCTTTCCACAATTATGTCTGCAGAGAAGGCTTCTGAGCGCACGAGTGCTTCAAAGATCTGTTTGGTTACAGTTAGCAGGACGTGATTCTCATAAGACTCAGGGAGCCCTCTGATTAAGATATTATTCCGGCGACTTCTTGCCTCTAAATCCATTAGTTTAGCTTGAAGTTCAGTTAAGGTTGCATTTTTAGTTCGCAGGTCTTCAGATAAGGATTGAATTGTAAGTCCGTTGGCTTGAGTTTTGTTCTCCAAGGTGTCCACTCTTTCTACAATGTGGTTTATAGCATTACCAAACTTAGTAAGTTGGTCGGAAAAATCTTGAATGGCTAGCTGGATGGGGTGAAGCGCTAGTTTAAGATCATCTAGATGAAAGTTGTGTTCGTTTTTATTTTTAGCACTTACTTTACTGGGTTCCGATGTAGGTTTACCGGTTTTCTGTCTTTTCGAAGCTATTTCTTTTTCTGGGGAGAATATTGTAGATATTTTAGCTTTCATAGTCTGCAGATCCATAGCATCTGTTTCATTTGCCATAGCCAATATTTGAAGTACAAAAGACAATCTGAATACACAGTGGATGCCACAGGGCCCTTTGGAAACACGTGGCTGTTGTTCCTAATCCAACGATAAGATAAATAAGCTGCTTATTACCCAAATAGATGTATTTAAGGGCTCTGAAGCTGCAAGATAAGTTATAAGTAGTTTATCCTTTTCTTTAGGTCGCAGAGATTGGTATTTAAAGGATGTAATTAACAAATAGTTCAAAGCAGAGGTGAGGAGCTCTGTGCAGAGGGTGTACTCTAGGCAGCCACCATTTTGGAATCGTGAAGACCATCAAACTTAACCAAATGGACCATCAGCAGTATGACACATGTACTGAGACAGTAACAAAAGAAAACACATATCCCAAAGAAACAAAGGAAACAGACATTAAACCAAAAGAAGCTAACTTTCACTTGTCAGCCCTGGGAAGTAAAGAGAACCTTTTAATGGCCAAGGTTACTCACCATTAATTGCTTGTTATTATTATTATTATTATAGTATTATTATTTTATAAATATGCTTTTTTAAATATTACCCCTAAATAAAAAAAAAAAACGACAGCCATAAAAAGCAACCCAGAAGTCACCAATCAATTATTCTTAATTATTCACTCTTTACATATATATATATATTACAGTATATATTTATGTAAATAATTATTTATTTGCCAAACACTTTAGAAGAGCAATTCTTCAGATGCAAGAAAATGTGACTTGCAAGCCGCCAAAACTCCTGGATGGCCTGAATCCTTTATCATACATATTTTTTTAAACAAATAAAATAAACAAACCCCACTAGCACAACTCTCAAATAGCCAAACCCACAACTTCTGTACTGCTGATGCCTAACTTATTCTTTTTTTAAATAAATAATTAACTTAAACAATCCCCGACCAGCGTGACTCATGAGTCACCAAAACCGCACTTCAGTTCAGCTTCTGCCTCACATTATTAATTTCTATTTTTTATTAATTTTATTATTATTTTTATAAAAAGAACTTAGTATACCTCCAGCAGTGTAAAGGTGACTAAACTATCGCCACACAGTTGGTAAGCTCACTAGGGAGACCCACAACCTCTTACCTGAAAGGTCGTTGCCAGCAGGCTCCATACTCTCTTCATCTGACAGGTCTGCTGATGAATCTGGTGAGTGGTGGAGTATCTTTCCCTTAAAAGAGATATGTCTTGCCACCCCCCAAGACTCATTTGCTCAAGGACAAAGCAACCTACGAGGTAAGTCCTCAATAAAATGGAAATACTGCCTCTCTTAATCTTTAGAGAGGTCAAGAACTGTAACTAAATGACAATGGACAATATCTGATTGCCTATCAAGATAATTATTCCAAAACATTCTAGTCAAGAATGCAGAATCTGCTACTGGCTGATAGATCAAAACAGTTCAAATCCTTCCTGTTCTGAGTTCTTCTGAAATAAATGAACAATTCAGTGTTAATGCTGATAATATTATATTAAAAAGCATGTTTACCACTTCTTTGACAGCTATTCATTTCTGCAAGTACACACACACACATACACACACACACACACACACACACACACACACACACACACACACACACACGCACACACACACGCACGCACGCACACACACACACACATGCACACACGCACACACACCTGCACAAGTGCATACAAGTACACGCACACATACACACACACACACACACACACACACACACACACACATACAAATGCACATACACACACATACAAACATACAATGTACACGTCCATGCACATACATACACACACACACACACACACACACACACACACACACACACACACACACACACACACACACACACACACACATACACACACACACACACACACACACACACACTTGGAGCTTCATGAAAAGACTTTCTGATGTTCAAACTGTGTTCATTGGAAGATAATTACTGTCATTCCGGTTTATAAGGATGGCTGCACCACCTCTCTCTCATTAACCATCTCTGTTCTACCTGTATGTTTGACAAACCTTCTAAAATTCTAAGTGGTATGTGTTTCTTCAGTAAATAATAAAAATATGCCAAGGATATTGTCTAATCTCCATTATATCTATATTCAGACTAAGTTTTTTGGAAGAAAAATGCACCTCATAGAATATGGATTTCTGTAGCCATCTCATTAGCATTTACAGACTTATAGCTCACCCATAGTATGCTTTCCTCTTTAACACACACTTGAATCAATACTGTTGTTGCAAAAGCACATACAAATGTATGCAGATACAAAAACAAGCCACGTTGTAAGAATTTGTAACACGAAAGAGATGTTTGATGAAAGTGGGTATCAGGCACACTGTGTGAACGAGATTTCTCAAACAGTGAAGGATGAAAGAAATACTAGTTACAAACCTGAATCGGTGGGTTGAATTGTAATAAGGCAATCTGAAGAAGCTTTTAGACAGATTGCAGACAAGTGTCTAGCTATGGGGATCTGTTTTAGCATATACAACCACTCTATTATGCAACTTTTTTGTAACACAACAACAGGAAACGCACTTGAAGATGAACCACTTTTTATAATATTATGAGAGACAGTAAAAAGTCTCATAGAAAAGGATAGTAAAAAAAAGGTAAGATAGAGGTGACTCCAAAAAGTAAAGGTATATTTTCATGTGTTTGACAGGTAAAACATTTGGGGTCATGGACCATATTACATGTGTCATGAAGAGCATAATATATGCAGCAGCTTGTAGTTATTGCATAGATCATATTTACACCATTAGGTGAAAATTGTGTCCTGCACAAACATACCACACAGTGTTTTAGAATGCTTCCTTTTATATATTACTATATGTGAGCTCTTATTTGATAGAAAAATGATATTCTGTCAGCTGTATTTGGCTGTAAGTATTCCACTTGGGTTGAATGAATTCATTCTGTTAAGCTTGAGTTGAAAAACAGAAAGGTCTAATGAAGATATTCAATGTTTTGGATTGCAATAACTGTAAAATCAGGTATCATTTACATGTACAAAAATTCAGTATTTTCTTTGTATAAGCTTAGAACTGCTGCTGATTTAAAGCAGGCTTCACAGTGTGTATATAGTTTCAGTGAATACACTTTCTATCAGTGACAATACCTTCAGTCAAGAATACTGATGACAGTATGGGCAGTACATTCAGAACAAACAGAAGGCTTTGGAACCAAGTCTAAAGAAGCATGTAGACATTTATAAAGTTTTGGTATTATTAGGAATTACTTCAGACAAAGTCAGTTAAGTTAGTTCATTTGGACTAATATGCAGAAAGTCATTGCAGTGCAGACACTCATGAGTGCAGAATTCAGGTCAAATATCCAGCATTCCAGAATATTAATTATAATATTCAGGAGAAAAAGAATACGAAGAATATGAATGCAGAGGAATATTTTGTGGAAATAGTATTTGGATATTGTTGACATCTACCTCCATTGTACATAATAAAACATTTTCACCAAACTACAATGTCTGCAGACTTTATTCTGAAAAGTACAATAAGACTTGGCACATAAAGGAGAGAATGGTACCTGTTCAGCACAGTTCTGGGTAATTAACAGATAAAGACATCCATTCCAGTCTCATTCCAGTTTCTTGCACTTATCTCCAACTCTTTTGAATATTCTACAGTCATATCAGTTCTTACAATGGACAGCCACCATAAATGGGGGGGGGGCAATATTTTCAGTTAAAATAAGTCCCAAAACCCCATAGCAACCTTAACAGCAGCCAGAATATGTGTATTCTACAGAGCAGCAGTACTTCATCTGATTCACTTTATATACATACTATATATATATATATATATATATATATATATATATATATATATATATGAGTCTACTTCAAAAGAACAAAAACCCACAAAACCAAAGACAATGTTGCTGAGACGACATTGTCATACCTGAATTAAACAAACAATTACAATGCCGAAACATTTCACAGGGTAAGTATCCAGTTGGCCACCATCTAACAATGAAACACACTGAACTACCTCAAACCCATCCAACTAAATATACCAACTCCGGGATCACACTACAGTGGGGAAAAGGCAAATTTACCCTAGTTGGCCACCTGGATACTTATCCTGTGAAATCCTTTGGCATTATGTTTGTTTGTTAAATTTAGGTTTCGGCAATGTCATCTTGACAATGTTGTTTTGGTAATGTGGGTTTTCGTTCATTTGTTTGGCATTGTACCACTGTTGTAAACAAAAAGGAGTTGCTCATATGTTTTCTTTTCAGCATTAATTTTATATGTTTTTATAAGAACTGTGTTTATTTAACTACTGATAAGGGAGACATGTATTGTCAGAGATGGAAAGAGTACACGTGATTAATAGAATTTGTTATTTAAATGCCAAGTGTGGCCAAATTGTTTAGTTGCCTGAAGAATTATTTGATATGTGGAAGAAAGCGTTGTCTTCTAATAAACTTCACCATATGGGAATTACTGTCTGACTGAAGACCAATGTGGTCAAACTTCATTTTATTGACTCATTGGTTTTGCTGCTTTCCATTGAACTTAAGTACATTGCTGGATACAGTTGGTTGAGGAAGCACAGCTCATGTGTGATCAACAGTGCAGGTAAATGGGCATGTTCCTTTCAGTTAAACAGTTAAAGGTGGTACGGTCTGTGGTTTCCATGGAATCTAGAAACAGTGGGGTAAAGGCATTTGTTCTTTTTTTCCACAGTGTGTGATCTTGCAGTTGATATACATACAGTTGTGGGGATGTGGGCTGAAGTCTGCTTCATGTGGATTGCAAGTGTTCATATCCCTCATTTTTGGAATATTTGTTCCAGTCGATGTGTTCAGTATATGGCTATTTTGCTGATGTGTCGTTCACTTTATTGAATTATTAATATACTTCAGTATAGACCTTATATGTGTGTGTGTGTGTGTGTGTGTGTGTGTGTGTGTGTGTGTGTGTGTGTGTGTGTGTGCGTGTGTGCCCGTACGTATGTGTTATGTTCCCCTAAGCAATTAAAATTAATCTTAACAGGTTCTAATTATATAATAGGGTTTTTACTGCAAAATAGTACTTTTATAAATTTTAAAGTTACATTTTAATAAATTAAGTTTCAGTTGTTAAATTGTTAACTCTTAAATCTTGACTTTTAATATATCTCTCTGGCTCCTTCAGTGGTTTCCAAGTTTGCTGCATAAATAAAGGGATATTTGTACTGGACATTGGGTCTTCGTTTTTTGGCAATTCTTCATGCCTCACAGCTTGACTTGGACACGGAACCTGAGGACTCACTCTCTTTAGTTCTTTCATAATTCTCACAGTCACTATTATCCTGTATCAATGCTGATTGTAATGAGTTTGATTGACTTTCTTCTTCTTGTACTTTCATTGTACAAATATCGGTGATTCCTCTAACACAGCTTTCAATCTTCTGTGCAATGATAAAGACTATTGGATTACCTGCTTTACTAACTGATTTGTCTTCAACCTTAAAATTCTCTTGTGTTCTTTGCACTCCCTCTCTGTTTTCAGTGCTAATTTCATTTTAGCTTTATCTTTAGTTTGCATTGTTTTTTTCAGGCAATCCTAATTTATTTGAAGTATGTAATTTGGTTTTCAACCCTTTTATCATTAAAACTGAGATGGAGGAAGACTGAGACTTTGTAATGGACTAATATATTTCAAAAACATGAGCTGGCACTCATCACAGCATTTGTTACTGCTCTTTCACATGAGATTTTTCACTTTTCGAATATTTTTTTCTGCTTACTCATTAGACTGCAGACGGTACCAAACTACGTAACAATGTAAGACTCAGAAATTAAAAAGAAAAAAAATGGCATGGCCAGGAGCATAGCAGCCAATGTTTATTATAAAATTACTTGACACCACAGTGTCAAGTTTGATGTTATTACCTACCTGTTTAACTGTGTGTTTTATAATACATGTTGGTTTGTGTGCTCCTGGTTGTGCTGGTTTTTGTTTTTGGATTTTTGATAGAGTACAGGGAGAGTAGACTTACCTTTCTATGTCTAAATTGCCAGTCATTTATACATCTTCTGAATTCCTGAAATATGTATTGCTGGCCATCACAAGACAGTACAAAATCAGGTATCCCTTTTTTCAAGAAGGCTGAATTTAATTCACAAATTGCTTGCACTTTATTTTGTCTATCCGTTTGATTATTTTAGACAACTTGGAAAAATAATTATCATGCAGACAGATGCAGTCTTTAAACTGTACCATATAAATCCCCAGCTGTCTCTATGGACAGTCTGGTACTGTTTTTTCTATCTTCTCTTCCTTTGGACTATATTTTTGGCATGCATTGTAAATAACATAATTTTGCAATACTTTGATCTGTTCGAGTTGGTATTCCTGACTAATGTATTTTATCTTTCTTTATTTGTTTGCAGTTCATTATTTCCATTTGTAATTCAAGGCTCCATGTTTGATGTGCAAGACCCACTACTGTGACCCCTATAACTTCAAAGAACAAGCTAAAGAAAAAAGAAATACAGCAAATTTCAAAACTCTGTAAGACCATTAAAATTATTTTTCAATGAGGTATCTCATTATCCCCCTTCACATTCCCCCTCATCCCTGTTACTTCTCTATAGTTCATAGGTTCATAGGTAGGTACTAGAGTATCAGCCAAAGGGCCTAAGTAAGCCTAATCAACAAGGTTCCCTAGCTTACGCCATCCAAGAAAGTTAATTTCCTGTGCCCCTGTTGAGCAGAGCCACAGAAGTGATCCCCGGGGTATATTTCCTATTTGCCATCCACTCATCAAGATTTTTCTTGAAGAGTGCTAATGAGGAACTTTGCATGACATAGATGGGCAACTTGTTCCAGAGTATAGGGAGTCTCTGAGATAAGAATCTATCCCTCCAGCATGTCCTGTTTATTGTGGTGACAAGGTTTAGGTCCCTAGAGCATGTAGCTCGGAGGGATTGGGATTTCTTAAGGTGTAGCATGTCCAACAGCTCTGGGTTTAACATAGCTTTATATTTTAGGCAGAAATCTCCTCGGAGTAGGCAATATGCTACAGAGTAAAGCTGGAGTTTTTTGAGGCGGTCAGTGTAGGGCATCTGTTTGAGGCCAATAATCCTCTTTGTGAGGTACTTCAGTGGCCTTTCCAGCTTCTGCAGATGTCTTGTGAGGTACATTCCAAAAGTGTTGCTGTATTCTATAATGGGTCTAATGAGTGCCATGTAGAGGGGAACAATGACCTCTTTTTTCCTGGATGAGAACCCTTTTGTGATGAGGTGTGCCACATAGAAGGAGTTCCTGACTGCTGTGGTGATGTGATTATCAAAGGAGAGACTGCTGTCCACTTGGGTCCCAAGGTCTCTTATCACACATTCGACATTAAGTAGACTGCCGTTTAAGTGGTAGTTCATGGGTACAAAGTTTTTACCAAAGGGGATGACAATGCACTTTTTGGCATTGAGCTTGAGGCCTTGCCTCTGACACCAGGCATCTGTCTCAGTGAGGCCCTTCTGTAGGATGTCAACATCATTTGGGGATTCGACTATGACTCTTAGTTTGCAGTTATCTGTGAACTTCGTTAGCCAGAGGCCTTCTGTGTTAGCCTGTACTTCCGAGAAGCAGATACCAAACAGGAGAGGTCCCAGGACTGAACTCTGTGATACTCCACTTGTCACTGGTTTGAAGTCAGATTTGGAGTCTGCAACTTTTACAGTGTGGGTTCTGTCAGTGAGCCAGTTGGAAATCCATTTTGTGACGTAGGGATTTATACCTAGTTTAGTGAGTTTAGCTTTAATTCCAGAATGGGGGATGGTGTCGAAAGCCTTGGCGAGGTCAAGATAGGCTGTGTGAACCACCTTACCCTCGTCTATGGCTTTGTTGACTGCCTCAAAGAAGTTGATCAGGTTCAGAAGGTATGATCCTCCTTTCACAAACCCAAACTGGGTGGGGTCCAGAGTTTGGAGGTTACAAATGTCTTTTGTTTATGAGTACCATGAGGAAACATTCCATGGCCTTGCAGACCAGGATCGTCAGGCTAATAGGGTGATAGTTCTGAGGATCAGTGGTGGCTCCCCCTTTGTGAAGTGGGATAACTGTTGCTGTGCACCATTCAGTGGGCACAAAGCCTGATGTGAGAGTATAGTTGAACATGGTGCTTAGGTGGGGAGTCAGTTCGTTCTGAAGTTCATGTAAAACGCAGCCTGGGATGTTGTCCGGTCCCATGGATGCTGTGTTTTGGTTTTAGAGAGTGCAGCTTTTACCTGCATAGATGTGATTACAGGGACTCTGCATTCTTCCTGTATAGATATGGGCCCTTTAGCGGGTGAGAGGGAGGTAAAGTTATCACTTAACCTATCTAGCAGGATGTTGGCAATATCAGTTGGTTCTGTAATTTTCATGCCGTTGTGCTGTAACTCAGAGCAGATCTGGGTGTTGCCATTGAGATTCTTAACATAGCTATAGAATGCTTTGTGATTGCCCTAAGTGGCAATTTTGTTTTCGTAGGTAGCTTTGGAGGATCTTATAAGGG
Organism: Protopterus annectens; assembly: GCF_019279795.1. Classification (NCBI taxonomy): domain Eukaryota; kingdom Metazoa; phylum Chordata; order Ceratodontiformes; family Protopteridae; genus Protopterus; species Protopterus annectens. The sequence goes on from NC_056725.1 coordinate 1,987,665,094, forward strand.
ATCTCAGCTTCTTACTGAGGCTGACCAGGCAGCTCCTCCAATCATGGGATTTTACTCTCTTTTGCAATAATTTCTTTCTTCTGTTGTAGAGTTTGGTTATGGCAGGGGACCACCAGATTTGCTTCCTTTTTTTGGAGGATAGCATCTTGGTTCTGTTTGGGATAGCACAATCCATGCACTCGTGTAAGTGCTTATAAAGTGATTTGTGTAGCATTCAGCAGTCGTAACTGTATTATCCATCTAAATGGGTGTCATGAATTTCGGCACTTCTGTCTTAAGAAGCATGAAGTTGGCTTTGGAGAAATTTTTTACCATGGTTTCCTTAATGGTGGGTGGGGGGAGGGATGCGGATATCTAGGGTGATTAATTTATGGTCAGATCTAACCAACGTGGAGTTGATTTCAGGTGTGGAACACTGATCACTCATGTTGGTAAAGACTAGGTTTAGGATATTGTTGCCCCTGGTGGGGTTGTGGATAAGTTGATCCAGGGCATTCGAATTTATGAATTCCAGAAAGCATTGAGTGAAGGAGTTGGTACATGAGTAGTTTTCCCAGTTATGGTGGGGTAGTTGAAATCACCCATTATTAGGGTGTTTGGTTGAACCCTAATATTTTCCAGTATATCAAGAAAAGAGGAGTGGGAATCCTGGGGCATGGTGGGGATCTGTAGCAAGCTACAATTTGGATTGCAGTTTTGCCCAGAGGTAGTTGCACTTGGATAACCTTGGATGCATTATGCTGCACAACTAGCCTGGAGGTGCGGATATCCTTAATGAATATGGACACACCTCCGCCTTTGGTGTTCTGGTCCAGGTTAGATGGCCGAAAAGTGTGGTATGAGTTATAGCCTAGTAATGCAGGGGTTCTCTCTCGAGCCTTGAATCAGGTCTCAGTCACTACACAGATATCGATGTTCTCCATTTTAAGGAGTGCCTCGAGTGAATGCATTTTGAGATTTAGACTTCTAGCATTGAGTAGAATTACCCTCAGTTTTTGCTTGCCTGTTCCTGTTATGGTGGTGAATTTGTCATTTGAACCTTGCCTAAAAAAGACATTATAGGGGTGGCAAGATCCTTAGCCAGTGTCCAGAATCCCAGGGGTGACAGGTGCAGGCCATCTCTGGCAAAGCATCGTGGTCTGTCGACCATGTCATCCCAGGCAGAGAGATACTGGATCCCCTTAGAATGACACCAGAAGCTTAGCCAATTGTTGAAGTCAATCATTTTGTCCTTGTACTCTGGTATCATTCTGGGCAATGGCAGCATGCTACTCCAGGCTAGGGTCATAACTGTCTGAGCTACAAGATCGGAGAGCTCTTCCATGTCTCTTTTCATGTAGTCCAGGGAAGTATGTCTCTGGTCTTTCACACCAACATGGACAATGACAGAGTCATATTTGTACTTGTTGTCCAGTGACCTGAGTGCGTGGGTTATGTGACGGATCCTGGCACCTGACAGGCAGCTGATAGTAACCTTCTCCTTGTTTAGCCTGGTGAGTGGGACATCAGTGTGCCTGACTGTAGAGTCACCTATGACTAGTGTGTTGGGTACGTTGGTTTGCCTTATTGATTGTGGTTTATTGGCACACTGAGTCTGTGGGCTATGTGTCATTTGGGTTGTGTTGGGGGTGGAGGTTGCTTATGTTTCTGCTTTGGAGGTCTCGGTTGCTTGAGCAGATTATTATTGAGAGCCTCTGTGAATGTTTTTTGCATTTCTATGTGTGGAGTTCGGTGGTGTAGGTTTAGTGGGCCTATGTGATGAGTGTGGTGTGGTGCAAGTGTTTACCTTCTCCTCTTGACTGTCAAGTGCAGTATTGGTTGGAGAGAGCTTTACCTCCAGTTTGGCTAGATAAGTGCATCTCTCACAGGTTGTGGTCTTGGGTGGTAGGAGGAGAGGGTTGTCTGTGTACATGAGGCAATTGTTACATTGCCTCAAGATGCCCAGATTCATCAGATAGACAGGAGAGAACACTGGGAACTGACCCTTGGACATGCCTGAATAAAAAACTACTTTCCTCTAGACAAGTAAGGAAAGTGAGTATAACAGCTGTTTTTCTCTAAGCAAGTGAGGAAAGCAAGTACAAAAACTGTTTTCCTCTAGGTAAAGAGGAAGGTTGAGTGCTGTAGTAATTTTCAGATTATTTAGTGCTAACAACAAGTTCTGAACAAATGCTGAGCATGAATAAGCAAATTCAAGTGCTGTACCTGGATCTTGTGGTAGATAGGCTACCTAGCGCTTACCACTCCCACTGATAAGCTAGAATGCTTCCCTCCAACACAGAAAGACTTGGGGTTCAGAAGCTTACAAACATTCCTGGATACAGCAAATCTATATCTGGACTAGACTAGTTACAGGAAAGGCGGGAAACAAGCACAAGCATGGGCATTTAAACCAGAAAGTTTAAAGATATGGAAAAACTGCCCAAACGGCCAATAAACTACAATTTCTGGGCCAGAAAAGACTCTTGTGGTAGATAGGCTACCTAGTGCTTTCCACTCCCACTGATAAGCTAGAAGGCTTCCCTCCCACACAGAAAGGCTTGGGAGGCTTAGAAGCTCACAAGCAGTGCTGGATACAGCAAATCTGTATCTGGACTAGACTAGTTACAGAAAAGGTGGGAAATGAGCACAAATGCGGGCTTTTAAACCAGAAGGTTGAAAGAGATGGAAAACTGCCCAAATGGCCAATAAACTACCAATTCTGGGCTAGAAACCACTGTTATGTTAGATAGGCTGCCTAGTGCTCATCACTCCCACTGATAAGCTAGAAGGCTTCCGTCCAACACAGAAAGGCTTGGGGGGCTCAGAAGCTTACAAACAGTCCTGGATACAGCAAATCTTTATCTGGACTAGACTAGTTACAGGAAAGATGGGAAACAAGCACAAATGCGGGCTTTTAAACCAGTAAGTTGAAAGAGATGGAAAAACTGCCAAACGGCCAATAAACTACAATTTCTGGGCCAGAAACCACTCTTGTGGTAGATAGGCTACCTAGTGCTTACCACTCCCACTGATAAGCTAGAAGGCTTCCCTCCAACACAGAAAGGTTCTGGGGGCTCAGAAGCTTACAAACAGTCCTGGATTCAGCAAATCTGTGACTAGTTACAGGGAAGGTTTAAAACAAGCACAAACGCAGGCTTTTAAACCAGAAAGCTGAAAGAGATGGAAAAAACTGCCCAAACAACCAATAAACTACAATTTCTGGGCCAAAAACCCTTCTTGTGGTAGATAGGCTACCTATTGCTTACCACTCCCACTGATAAGCTAGAAGGCCTACCTCCAACACCGAAAGGCTTTGGGGGTTCAGAAGCTTACAAACAGTCCTGGTTACAGCAAATCTGTATCTGGACTCAAGTAGTTACAGGAAAGGCAGGAAAAAAGCTTAGGAATTTTTTTTTGGAAAGTGGAAAGGGAGAAAGGAGAAACAGAAGATAATTCAGAATTAAGGCCCTAAGTGGCTTGCCCTTCACAAATGTTCTCTCTGTATTAGGTAGAATGAGCTAGTGACACTAGACTGGAATAGAGCTAGGATAGAGCTGAACAGATGGGACTGGTAGGAGTGTCTGAAGTCAAAATATTATCTCACTGTACTCGGTTGAGTGAGCAGATGAGATAGAACCAGGAGGAGTTTACAAACACAAATTTACAGGAGGGACAGATAATCCCAAAGCCACCAAGATTAATACCAGAACAAGAACAAGGAGGGTGGGCAGGAAACTAACTGCAGAGACAGAGAGAGATTGCAGTATTCTATGAAACAATTAAATAGAAAAATAAATGACTACAAAGAGGCACAGACCAATGAAACAATTAAATGCACAGAAAAATAAAATAAAATGCAGTACAATCTTTAACACTGCAAGTTTTTACTTAACTCAGCTAGTAATGCAGTTGATTGTAGGTATGTAGCAGAAGCCAAACAACTCAGAAATTGAGCAGTAATAAATTCAAAGAATGCAAATAACTCTTATAAATACACAGGAGCCATCAAGGCTAAGAGTTTAACACTGAATATCAATGAAGTGAAACACAATAGCCCCCACTATGTGCATAGACAGAGAGAGACCACAGTATTCTATGAAACAATTAAATAGAAAAATAAATAACTACAGAGAGACACAGACCAATGAAACAATTAAATGCACAGAAAAATAAAATAAAATTCAGTACAATCTTTAACACTGAAAGTTTGTACTTAACTCAGCTAGTAATGCAGTTGGTTGTAGGTATGTAGCAGAAGCCAAACAACTCAGAAATTGAGCAGCAATAAAAACTAGTAACCCAGAGATCCCTCTACCACTGAGCTGGATAATATTCCAAGATAAAGTAATCTTCATATGTAGTCTCTATACTCATATAAGAGCTGATGATTCATATATCCTCTCAAGCATTTGTCATTTATTTGATTGGGAACAAGTTCTTTTACCATTTAAATTTAAATCCTTGATGTGACCTTTCCATTCTCTGACAGAAAAACAGGAACATTTTTCCCTTCCTGATGATTTTTGCTCAGACCAGCCTTTCATTATATCATCCTTTAGTAACCATATTTTTAAGTAAGTGACAACACATCTCTGGATTCCTTTTGAATATTTCTTCTGTCTTTTGTAACTGTATAGTTCCCCTAAAGGATCTATATTTCCTCTTTAAGCAGTTCTTCATTTTTCTCTGTTAAATATGCTTGGCTTAATATATCTGCTATGTGTAATTCCTTTTCTGGTATGCATTTCACTTATGGATAATATTTCTGCAGGTTTAATAACATCATCTGCAGGATACAGCATGCAAATTTTGCAAAGTGCTTTTGAATACAGTTTGTAAAGATTTCTGACCTGTTTCCTTCTGAACTTGTTTACCATACATCTTACATTCTAAATGTATATCCCAAATTTGTACAAAAGGGATTTTGCACATATCACATGATTACTCACATTAATTTTCAGTCTTACCCTGTAAATCATTATATTTTCTACTGACTGGAAAATTACAATGACCACTGCTTTCCCTAAAATTCCCCTCAATGTCTAAGCATTACAGCTCTATCTCCAGTTTACTACATTTATCCAAGACTTTAGAAAAACCACCATACAAGCAATTTTAGTGATACTCTTCTCTATTGTATACTTTCCAAAACACATCATGGCTTAATAACCTATATCAATGCAAGCACTACCCTACATCCAGCTACTGAATTTATATTTCAACGTATGGGCAATGCCCTGTAGCAGTTGCAGTGCTCATGGACCTTAATCATGCATTTCCAAACTATTTTCTTATATCAAGTTCTCTTAATCTGCAAACTGTATAAATGCAACTTCACATATTGTTTAATATCAATCTGCCATGTCCCTTCAAAGTCAAGATCTACAGCTGAAAGCTGGGGTTCCCAAAGAAGACATTCTTAACTCCATTTCCCTTCTCCCTCTCTATCAACTGTGTCCACTTTGAAATGCCGTTCTTCAAAATCATACTTTAAGCTACTGATCTTGTCTTCCTAAAATAATGTAAAGAATTCAAGAGCATCAGGCACCTCCTGCAAAATCAACTGAATCAATTTTGTCTCTGGTTCCACTCAAACTTCTTAAAACCCTGGTTATACCTAATCTATGCCATGCAATACATTTTAAAGGATATCCTGTAACATTTCTTTTAATCTTACTGACCTATTTGGGAGTGTAATTACTCCTATCTGCCTACATTTGCCAGGAACTCACTACAGACTATGTGGAGGCCATATACATACTTGAGTATACTTTATGCTTAATATCCTTATTAACTCACAAAATTCCTCCTTTACAAAAAATTCCAAGATAGCATCTGTCAGTTTATGATCCATTTGGATCAATAAATCCTCACTGTCTTTTGCATTCTTCAACAAAACATTTTCTCATAACTAAAGCAGCAGTTTTTTCTACTCCCATTTATAAACTTATGAATCATGACTACTGCCCTCTTCATGCCTATAAATGCTAAATAAATACAGTGCATTATTACACCAGATCTTCCTTTTCAGTCTTGATTACTTCTCATTCTATAAACATGCGCAAGCTGCCTAGAACTCTATTATTCCAATATCTGGGATCTCTCTCCCCTGTGGCTCTTTAGGAAATTCCTTCCCTCATAATATAGTTCTTCCAAAAATGTAAATGTTTTACACGTAATTCCTAATGTCTTTAGCTTCATGAGCAACCCAAATAATCTCCATCTGTATTTTATAATCAGTAATCTCTCTATCTTGATTTTTAGTAAAGTTACATTGCTAAACTACTTTTAATGCAATATTTTTAGTTATTTTATCTGTATTTGTCAATTTACATCATGTTAACTTTTGCATTCATATGTTCTGCAAATGCCTCTTGGCCTGGGTCACTGCTGAAAAGGTTTTTGTAACCACACAACTTGACCCAGGCAAAGAGGCATAGAAATAAGTAAAATGTACATGTTCATTGCATTTCAATATACTTTGTATTGGGGTGAAAACAGATAGTGATACGTATGAATAGCCATATACAGAGCCAATAAATGTCTATTTACTAGGACTAATGTATTGCTGGTTAACTACATATATAATATTCTATTAAGTTATAATTATGGTTCAAAAACATAAAATTCAAGTTCTAAAGACTGCACAAAATATGAAACAACGTTTGCCAAATCATATTTTTTCCTGTGATTTGGGTGAATCTTGATCAAGCTGGCTAAATTTATTAACATCAGATGTTGGATTATTATGTCATATGATCTCGTGTTAACACTTATTTTGCTCTCCATTGGCAAGATTATTTTTGGGACATATGAAACACTAATTATTCCACATTCTCCCACATTATTCAAGCCTTGTCTCTCCACCAACCATGCACAATTCCCAGTCCTTTGATATATCTGTCCCAGATATACCCCACCATTCCCCAATGCATTGTCTATATTCCTCTTGTTTCTCAGGCAGTCCCAAAACATGTCTGTTCTCCACATCTGCAGTAATTTGAATTCTGTATTTTAATGTAATTACACATCTTATCAAAATTCACATTTGCTAGTCTCGTATTTAAGACCATTTCATCAGTAAAGTACAGGCTGACCATAAGTGATGCCTTTGCTGACTACTTATCACTATATACTCTTTCCTTTCCATCCTGTCTGCAATTGCTTTATTATATTTCCTTATATATATCTATGTATGGAAGCCCCGTACCTTTTTTGGTTCTATGCCACTTATTGCATGGGTCCACTGGTTCTATTAGTGCTTCTTAATAGTCTTTTCTGGTTCATCATACATCAAACATAATTTAATGAATACATACTATTGGTTTGCTTGGATTTTATATTCTTTACAGATCTCTTGAAATATAGGATGAATTCCTTATGAGTTACATCCTTTTATGATCTGTGACCATTTAATTATCCTTGTCTCTATCCAGCTTTTTTTATCTTGCTGCTTGAATACTGATGTCATCTCATTCACACACACAGATATATATATATATATATATATATATATATATATATCTATATATATATATATATATATATATATATATACGTGTGTGTGTGTGTGTGTGTGTGTGTGTGTGTACACACACGCTTATTTGTGTATATATCTATATCTATCTATATATATATATATATATATATATATATATATATATATAGATAGATAGATATAGACAGATATAGATAGATATGGATTGTATTTCCCATATGTAATTTCATAATATTTTTACTCCAGCCTTCCAGTTAGAAATCCAGTCATTCCATATCTGATACCAACTAGTATGTAAAATACCAAGAGAAATCCACCTACTTTTCTATCTTCTTTCAAAATGAAATGCATAGTGCTAGAATATATGATAATATTAATGCTGGGGTGAGTAATAGTCCCCAGCTTCCATTGTTTCTAGTGGCAAGTGACACATATTTGATATTCTTGCCCCCTGTGAGCCTATTACATAATCTTCATTCATCTGCTGTAATTATTTTATTTCTTGGCGGTTGTAAAGAAAAGTGAATGTTCCTTACCACATGTAACACTATAGCTGCAGTTATAATGTTAATCACATTGATTCAGCTCCCAAGGGAATTAAATCTGGTATTGTCTTTTTTCACTGACCGTACCATCCATTTTCTTGATTGAGTCAATGCGATAAATCTAACCTCTAGACCTAAATATATTGATGCCCATTTCTCTGATTGATTCACAAGATATTTTTTTTTGAGCCTAATCTTACTCAAACATTTTTAACTAGCCCCGATATTTAAAAAATTCCCTAAAACTGTTCATTATTATGTGGCCCACTAAGTAATTGTTATGCTATTTATATGCAATCATTAGTGTATAGCCTGAACTATGACTTGTTTCCTTCCTGATTTTCTGAAGCCTTTAGTGTACCTCAAATCTTTAAGGCAGCTTCTTCTATTACACAAAGGAATAGGCCTGATGGTTGTGGGCATTCTTGGCTCATGCCTCTGTGAATCTTACCTGCAATAGAAAGTCTTCAAACCCCACCCCCCCATTGACTAAATCATCAAAATGTGGGGATTTATACATCTTTTTTATTCAGCTGACAAATTGTCACTGAATATTCTCATTTTGAGAATTTTAAACAAAAATTCTCACTCCACCAAGTTAAATGACTTCTCTTTATGGAACACTATGAACCCTGCCCCCTTTCTCCAGTATTTTGTTTTATGAAATTTCATATTGACCATCAATACCTACTGCCTACCTAGCAGGGATAAAGTGTTTTTCCCTTTTCCCATGACTTTTGGGAAAACATCTAGTTTATTGAATAATTCTTGGGCTAATATTTTATGTCTAGATTTAGCAAAAATATAGACCTAAAGACTATTGGTTTCAAATTTGTACATTTAATCTGTGTAAGACCCAATGTCCTTGCATGTTCCATTGATTGAGGTATAGATTGACTATTATTTATATTACTTAGAATATTAGCAAGGGCTTCTGTTATTTTGTTTTTATCCTATTATAAAATTTTGAGGGGACACTGTCTGTTCTAGATGATTTTCCTTTGCTTTAGTTTTTTGATGACCTCCACTGCATCTTGGCCTTTTGTTGGATTACCTGATAGTCCCTTACGTTTTTCATCCGATGTAACTCTATTGTGTGTTAGATTATACCAGTTACATAATATCTGATCTTGCTTAGCCAATCATTGTTACCTATAAAATTATCTGAACATTTGTCTTTTCTGCTCTGAACCACTGACTTTCTTCCTCACTTCATCCAGGATTACTGACTGCAATGTGTTGCTCAGTTTTCATTTTTTGAAAGCCCATACAACATATTTTGCTGATTTATCTCCCTGAAGTCACCAAAGTCTCATCTGCTGAAAAATTCAGCATCCACCTGAGATGTTCACGTTAACTTACTTAATCCAAATGTTGCCCTGAATTTTATGTTAATAGGTCCTGTTTCTTTTTCAAGCCTCTTAAACCAATTATCTTTTTTCCAGTATCATATTTCTTATTGTTGTTTGTATCTCCCTTCCTCTGTTATTAATTCATATCTCAAAGCTGATTTCACCCTATCCCATCCAATGACCCTTAACTCGTCAACTCTACTTTCATTATGATATAACAGCTAGCTAATTATCTCCAAAAATCTTACCTGCCTTTCTTCCAGTTTTTATTTATAATGACTCCATTTCCATGTTCCATGTTTACTGATTCATCAAACAGAATGTAATTCATGATCAGATACATGCGTGTCTCTAATCTCTATCTCTGATACATTACTTATATCCTTCTGCATTATAAAGAGATATTGTAGCTTGCTCATTTGATTGTCTTTGTTTCTTGAAAAGGTATAATCCTTTTGCTCTTTATGAAAACATCTTCAAATATTTATCTATCCTCATTGATCAATCTCCTTTAAGAGTTCTTGTACAACTCTTATATGAAATTCAATCTTCCCATGCATCCTGCCCATGTTTTCTTCTAGTGTCAAGTTAAAGTCCCTTCCAAGAAATTGCAAATGGTCTTGGGTTATGTTTTCTGACCATTTATTGAAAAACATACGAAAAGGTGGGATTGACATATTTGGGGCATATATGTAAATGTATATATATATATATATATATATATATATATATATATATATATATATATATATATTTATTACAGGTCTATGTTGCTTCATCAAACCATTATTTTATCAAATAACTAATCATTAAACCATAGTTGTTGAAGTTTCTATTAAGCGAATGACCTAAACATCGAATTTAAATTCAGCGAGTTGATTTACTTGGCCAACACCGCAAATGTTAAATATGCTGTCACACTAAACTGTAAATAATAAAAGTCCAATAACACCGGTCTGCACAGATTTTGTTCTTTGTTATTGCAGGGGGGCATGGCCCTAATTGCACCCCCACGCCCCCTGCAAATTAAATATACCAACTCCGTGATCGTACTACATTGAGGAAAAGGGTAACCTAAGAAAACTAAATGTAGTTTTTAAATAAATATCACCTTTTATGTTAATTTAAAGAAAGTTTTTTTTACCTTTCAGTTTTAATGATACAGTTTTACATACAGCTTCTAAGCATCTGTGTACTAATTCTCAACTCAGTGAAGGCATATACTCCCCGGGATTCATGAAGCTTGCGCCAGGCGCAGGCGTAGCGTAGGTGGTATAACCCCAAATATGGCTGCCGAGCGATTCAGGTACGATCCAATTCCACGTGCACTACCGGCATATGCCAGAACTGCGCAGCCCTCGGCTTAGGTATGCTAATCACCCCATGTGCAGTGTTGCACCATGCAAATGAAGGCATATAGTGATTCATGAAGTGGTGCAGGCGTAGCGTAAGCCCACAGAAATGTAAACCAAAAAACATGGTTTACATTTTCCCAAACAGAACATCGGAGCTATGGAAGCAGACCAGACTCATGTATTACAAAGTTGACATATGCCAATGGCTAAATACACAGCCAGTGGCATAAGAAAAGATGCACAACACCTAAAAAACAACATTTAATGTCATGTCCACAGTAACGCACAGTACAACCACAGGACATATGTGCGCAAACTGGAACACAAAGAAAATATATACAAATGTCATAAAATTGCAATGTAATACAAATCAGGATTTCACCATAATACACAAGGGTATGCATGGTACACCACAACCAAGGTGCAAGGGTTGCTAAGGGTCTGCGACAGTGTTCGGCGCGGTAACTATGAATTAGTAGTCAATGCCATGCAAATGAGGCAGGTAATACTGAATCGCAAATGTCCTGCCGGATGAAGGATGTACCATACGGCGCAGAGCTATAACACAGAGGAGTGGCTCAGAGGTGATACATGACATCAGCAGAGGGGTGTGCCACCGTAGCTGTAAGCACATTGGAGCAATGCAAATCTGGCCTGGCCATTGCTAAGCAAAGCTGGAGGACAGGGGTGGGGAGGTAGGTATAGAATCATTTAGCTGAGAGCACATATGGTGCCCAAAGCGCATGTGTACGGGGATGAAAATGTGCCCGAAACCCAGTAAGCAGATGCACGCACCGCAAACAATAGCACAAACAGGAAGGTCAGGGGAAGAAAAGAAGGAAATGCCACAGTAGGGTAATTGGAGTACAACTGAGCAATTAACACCTATTAACTCACGGCGGCCAGTCAACGGCAGCTGACAAGTCTGCTTGCAGAAACCTGCAAAACAGGATAGGGGAAGCACTGGATTGCAAAGAAAGGAGGGGAGGCATTGGATTGCAAAGATAGGAGAACTGTCATAGCAGAGTAAAGCAAACCTAGAGTAGACCGGCAATAGAACACATTATGCAAGATAAACCAGGTCTAGGAAAGTACAAATGAAAGCAGGCTGCTGGATGTATGCCAGAAAATGGTAGGTGAAACATGTAGAAATGTAAAGGGAAGGGCAAGAGGTAATCCACGACAGCCAAATGTAATTCAACACCAAAGGCACCACAATAGTAGTTCCTGTAGTAAAACACATAAGATACCCTGCAGCTACGATCGTACATACACACCCTATGACATCATCGGTGTTCACAGCACAATAGTATAAAGTGTGAAAGCACCCGACACGCACCTGTGTATTCCCAAACACTACACCATAGGTGTAAACACATGGGGAACTTTTAAAATGTACATGTTGGGAGCTGCCATAGCTGTGATTCATCACCATGTGTTAGAGACTGACAGTGTTGTGGAGGATGATGTTGACAACCACCGCAGGCGCCAGAGGAGGAGAAGAGTGTTCAGACCAAGGGCAACCTACCAGGGGCTACATGATCTGGAGATAGTAGAGCATTACAGGGTGGACAGGGACATCTTACAGCAAATAGTGGAGCTGTGCCGGCCACTTCTGAGAACCAGAAACAACAGAGGGGAACCCATCCCAGTGGACACGAAGGTATGTGTAAGCTTGTGAATACTAGCCACAGGTATCTTTCAAAGGCCAACTGGAGATATAATGGGGATCTCACAGGCATCAGCATCCAGGGTACTACACCAGTTCCTGGATGCCATGTTACCACATGCCAATGAGCATATATACTTCCCCCGAACTCAGGAGGAGTTGGCCAGCAATATGCATCACTTCCACCGTGTGGCACACTACCCAGAGGTACTGGGTGCGATAGACTGCATGCACATACATATCAAGTCACTGCCCGGTGAGCATGGTAGGTGCTACATAAACCGCAAGGGATTCCACTCCATCAACTGCCAGGTCATGTGCAATGCCCAGGGCATTATCATGGATGTGTGTGCTGGCAGCCCTGGAAGCTACCATGACTCCCTTATCTGGCATGCCTCACAACTATATCAGGTATTTGTCAGGGGGGACATCCCACATGGCCACCTTGTGGTGGATGCTGGCTATGCACTGATGGATGATGACTCCCATCAGAAATGCACACACACCCATGCAAGAACACCATAATGAGGCACACGCACAAACCAGAATCATCATAGCGCGTGTGTTCAGGATGCTGAAATCACGTTTCCTTTGCTTGGACACATCTGGTGGAGCCTTGCAGTACTCTCCAGGCACGTGTGCCCACATCTTCATAGTATGTGCCATGCTACATAATATGATCCTGCGGAAACAGCTGCAGCAGGGACAAAATGGTGAAGGCCCACATAGCCCACCGCAATTGCCAAGGCCATCACAGGCACAGAGGGATTCAGACCACAAACACACTGTGCCAGCCCCAGTAGGCAGACGGAGGCGTGCCCAATATGCCTACGCCTTGGCAAAGAGGGAACGTACAGCACATACTCTGACAGTGTAGGCCCCTATGGACTGACACACCTCTACACCTGCACACACAGTAAAATGGATGGCACACACACACGACCACCTGTAAATTGTAATGTATAGGTGGCCCACTGTGTGAATCCTACATAGGCAGCCCTCAAACATTGTACACACAACAGCTATTGGAACACAGAATGTTAACACCTGAACAGTACATGCGCCTATCAGCATATGTTGGTGCGGTGTGTATAGGTTCCCAAGTACATCGGTAGGTACACGCCTGATTGTCAGAGGCCATACACCAAACAAGGCAAACAGTGTTTGCTGTTGCCACAACATCGAGTAACCAACTGTCGCTTAGTGGAGCAGAGGCAATCGCGGGATCACATGTGTGTAAGCACTGTTCTGCACACACTCTGCACGGATTCCCTGCTGCGTTAATGAGGGGCTCCACATAATGTAATCATGGATGTTGTGTCAAGGCATGGGGTGTACCCATGACAGGCATTCGTCACCCCAGCATGCTCAACCTACGGTCGTTTGAAGGTGTAGCACATTATCGTGTGTGGCTCACTGTGATATACATAACCCAATGCTGGAGCACATCCAGTAAACATCACATGGACATACCATTAACTCGACTCATCAATATGTGAACTAACTGAGTTACCCATGTGAGTGCAGTATGGAGTAACAGCCATAGTATATTCCACATACAAAATGCCATAACACATGTACACATCCCAGATGGCCAAGTGGTAAATGCAGTGATCATCGTGCATGTTCCCGGTCCCACATCCTGCAAGGGATGTAACGTAATCCCAAAGGCATGAGTAATGCATGTCAGATGCAGGTCATCAGATCATGTTTAGCACACTTTAGCGGGAATATGCGTTGCCCACTGCTGGTAAGCGTCGTTTAAATATGACTATATGGATTTGCGCGAAACAGGGCTAAGCTTCCCCAAATATCGCACAGAATATCACAGTCAATGATGTCCAGAACAGGTGATTAAACCAGCATTATTCACCCCTGTACTAATAGCACCTGCTCTGAAGGGTAAAACGACCACTGCCAGGAGTAGAACATGTAATCACGTATACAATCACCTAACACTATGGTAGCCAAGATGTACCTATGGTAGGGTTGCCACCTTTTCAAATGACCAGTGTGGGCCATACATCAAATTTCTGCAGGCCGACACATACACCCGGCCAGTACGAAAATCAGAACCTCACATTTTTGCCTAGATAAAAGCTTATTCTTGTAATGTTTTAATTACTTATTCTGTTTCTTATAACATTTAGGTGGTTCAGATACATAATAACTGTTTTATGCAACTATTACATAAACTATAGGAAATAAGTTTCTCCTAAAATCTCAGGACATTTGCCATTTTACAAATATTTTGCAGGACACAACTGCCCAAAGAGGGACTGTCCCTCGCAAAGTGGGACAGGTGGTAACCCTAACCTATGGCAGGTGTGTAATGTGACAGGTACAGACACAAACATGCAGAGTCCAGGAAACAGTATACACCGACAAGTACACAATGAAAGGTGTAACTTGCCTGTCACTTTCCCCATCAGATATATATATATATATATATATATATATATATATATATATATATATATATACATATATACATAATACAAAGGGCGATAGAGTGATATATGTTGATATATACGGATTCACTAATATCTGCAAATATATAGATAGGTCAACGACATTCATAAAACCTTGGAGGTACAAATAAATAAGATACCGCCAACTATGGAATGTGTCACATACCAACAAGCGTAACCACGAGGCTGAAAGACTGAAAGAACACAGTACCAGAACAGTAGAACCATGAGTAATATTATGATGATATGAAGGGACATTTAGTTACCACTGCCGGTGTTGCAGTCCACGTAGGTACTATGTTCAACTGTGTTTGTGAGTGCCGTAGTCTGTTTATGTGTGTGTTGAGGGTGCCGTGTGCATGTCCGTGTGACTGTAATGTGTGTGTGTGTGTCCACATTGTGTGTCTGTTTGTGCCAACTCGGAGGTAGATCACTACGGTAGGTGTGGGTATAGCTAGCCGCAGGCATACGGTTACCACCTGTGCCACATTAGGAGGGACAGCCCCTCCCTAGGCAGTTGCGTCCTGACATAAAACATTACAAGGGGCAACTGTCCGAGATTTTAGGACATTATTATGTCCCATATATTATGTAATAGTTGCATGAAATAGTTATGCCTGTATGTAAGAAACGTAAATGTTACATGCAATATGATAAGTAGCCAAAGTCCCACAACAATAAGTATGCATTGAGGATAAAAGTATGTGCTATCCTGTGTACTGACCATGGCTATGTGTCGGCCTGTAAACACTGATGTGTGTCCCACAATTGTCCAACAATGGCCATAAGAAAAGGTGGCAACCCATGCCAAAGAGGTTCTGTCACCAACACAACTGCAATGACTGCAAATATCTGGGACAGAAATACACAGGATAACTGTCATTTAGAAATATCCCTTTACATATCGCTGTAATTCCGGATGTATGGAAGTACCAACCTCACCTGCATACTATATAGGAACCAATTAACAATGGCCTAATGTATAATCCCGTAACATAAGTCTACTAACTGCTAGCTCTTTAATTAGGGAAGGAGCCCACACACATATATATGGAATATGTAGAAATGCAAGCCCCACAAACCTGTATATGCTACATACACCCACCTACATCCCCCACACTAGAAACTATAGCAATACAGACTGTAATTACAGCACAAACATCCAGTCAGACAATTACATCTGCAGAAGCATTAACATACCTTGTGAGAGACACATTTAAAGGCGCCATGGAAAATTGTAGCCATTTATAATGGAACAAACGGCGATGTTACAGGTTTTGTTTGCAATAGTCAGTTATCAGACGGTTTTGATGACAGGTACACTCACATGTAGAACCACATACTCTAGCCATCACACACAATCCACGGGGGACATGAATCCAAACTATACGTGTCTCTACACATAGCAGTTGCAATTACACACAACAAAACACAATACAGGCCGTCTCCCCAAAGGTAGGGCTAATGGGCAATGCCCAAGTGGAGAATTCAATTATACCCCACTGTTGCCGCATAATTGGCGAATGGAGTAGCTGCACAGCTGTTATGCAAGTAATAAGTCACTCAGGAACACCAATTGGCGGCAGCAATCCACATGTTGCAGGTATCGACGTATATAAGGATGACTTGCCAGACATTCAAACCGTATGCTCATACCATAGAACTGTTTAAACAGTGTAAGAGAGATAGAGACGAAAGTCCGGAACGATAACAAGGTATGTAGAACACTCGGTATGTAAGTGTATGTATAGCATGCTTCGTATTAATTATGTTAGTGTATGTATAGCCTGGTTTGCATTAATTAAAAGTGTCCGCAATGCATAAAGTGGGAAAAGGTATTTATGTAGTGATGTCTTGCTGAGCATACTAATGCTTGTAGAAATTGTGCGTCCAGCAGTGGACCACAAGGTAAACATCACAGACACCACAAGGGATGCTACATGAGGGCTTGAAACAGAACAATTCCATACCACCTGCCGTCAGTGGTAGGGTATGTCCAACACGTACGTACCATAGCAGGGGATAGTATATGTTGATATACTGTCACAGTAGGCATGTGTATGGGCATATAATGACAATGACATGTCTAAGGTGGTCCCGCTGTGCAAGTATGCTTTGCATTATGGGATACTATGTCAAATATGTGTAATGTATAGTATTGTAGGTAGATATGTCAGATATGCTACGCAGCATAACAGGCATATCATGCATACCAAAGGTATCGTGTATTGGCATGTACAATGTACAATAACAGGATACATATGGCTTGTAGTCACGGGACATTGTAATAGCATGATAGCTAATCTAAATGGAAGGGCTACTCAAGTAACCATGCACAAAGGACATGTAATAGCTTCACAGGTTCATAGTGGGGTACTATGCAGTCTGGCAAGTCTATGTGTAAGCACAACTACAGTGTTCACACCAGTGGCACCTCTCTAGGGTAGTGTCCTGTGAACAGCAGAGCCATGTGTTACCTGCACCTCTGCACAGTACAGCCACTGCAGTGATCCCTGGTGTACATTTGTCTCCCATCCACCAAGTGAGGTATCACATGAACAGTGCTACTGAGTGTCCCTGCATGATGTACATAGGAATCATGTTCCAAAGCATGGTGAGTGTCCGGTTTGGGAATGTAATCCTCAAGCACATCCCACTCATCGTTGCGTGTGTGCGCATATCCATGAGCATATTGTTCACAGTGGCTTTTGCTTATGTCGTGTATGTGGAGTATATCCATTAATATTGTTGTGGACATGGGCCCTGTCTGTTCAGCAGAGGTCACTCCTGAGTATGTAGTATGCAAATGTGTACAGACGTGGTGTCCGTAGTTCAGCCGCATACTTTAACTGTCGGAGCTGAATAAATGTCATGGCGTGTTAATGTTGTGGTATGTAAAACCATAGCTGTTGTGTAAGGTACACCCTAAACGGGGTGTTGTACCCTTGAATGTGTGTATATGTCTGGAGTTCAGAGGTACAATGGGTGCCTATGTACCAGCTACACACCCAGCACAGATAAATGTGGCCACGTAGAAGGATATCCATGCCACAGTGGCAATATTGTTATCACAGGAGTGGGTGTGACATACGTGTGTACTACGAACATGTACAATGTGTCATGTATGTAGGGGACTACCACCTATGTGATAGTCAGTGGGTGAATGGTGTAATGCAAAGGGGATGTTCATGCACCTTGTGTCATGCAGCTTGAGGCCATGATATTGATATTAGGTATCCGTCACAGTGACACCCTTATGGATGGAGTCAGTATCAGCTGGTGGAGCAATCATGGTGCTTTGTATGCAGTGGTCTGTAAAGCTAAGTCCCTCTGTGCTAGCCTGTACCTCAGGGAAGCATATACCGAACATGAGGGGCCCTATGACTGAGGACTGTGGTATGCCAAGTGTAACTGCAATGCAGTAGGTACTATGGTATGCTACTCTCATTGTGTGTGTCCTGTCCATGAGCCACTTTGCATAACATCCTGAGACATAGGGTTCGATGTGCAGGTGGATGTGTATGTTGTCAATACCAGAATGGAGAACGGTGATGAAAGGCAATGAGAGGACAATGTAGGCTGTGTGGACCCCCGTACCGTCATCAACTACCCTGGTAACTGTATGAAAGGAGTCCACCAGGTGTAGGAGCCATGCTCTGGCCCTAACAAGTCCAACCTGGGTGGCATCAAAGGACCGGAGCCCAACAATGTCTCTGTCAATAACATCCATGATGATGTGCCCCATAGCCCTGCAGAACAGTCCAGTCAGGTGTGTAGGGCAATATTCCCACTCGTGCATTGTGGCGCCACCTGTGGAGTGTGATAACTGTTGCTGTGTGCCATTCAGGGGGCACAATGTCTGATACAAGGCTATTACTGAATATGGTGGCCTAGTGGGGAGACATGTCATTCAGAGGTTTGTGGGACAGCACAGCCTTGGACTTTGGATAGTCACATGGGGCCAGTGTCCCAGGCCATATAGAGAGCAGATTTGTACTGTGTAGGTGTGACTGCAGGGACACCGCAATGTTCCTGCATGGATTGTGGCCCTGTAGGGAGTGAGAGGGTGTAATGTTAGCATTGAATCCATCCACCAGCATGCTGCCAACATCACCTGGTTCTGTAATGTTCCTGAGTAACTGTTGTATGTGAGAGCAGATGTGGGTATTTACATTGACTACTGACATACCACCATAATGCCTTGTGGTACACCCCAGAATGTGTCGCAGTAATGTTTATGTAGCTAGTTTTGGAGTATGTGATGAGGGCTCCCGTGGCCCTACCGAGGCTGACCAGTGAGCTACCCCACCCATGGGATTGTACACCACTGTGCAACAGCCTCCACCTGTTGTTGTAAATTATGTCCATGGAACTGGACCCCTAGAGTGGCGTCTGTTATCTGGTGGGTACCATCATGGCACTGTGTGGAATAGCATGATCCATGCAGTCGTGTACGTGCTAATGAAGTGCACTGGGGTATGTGTCAGCGTTTGTATGTGCATTGTCCATCTGCATGAGTGTCATGCCGTTAACTACCGCTGTCATAGGACGTCTGTAGTAGGTGTTGTAGTACTCATGTACTGTGTATGTCGTGAAGGGTGTGGTGCCAGGATGTGGCTAACAAGGGTGATTAGCATATGTTTGGAATCCACCAATGAGGGGATAACCCCAGGTGTGGCACACCAGTCACATGTTGGTAGTGTCTATGTCAAGGATATTGTTGGTCTTGGAGGTGGTGTGTATGGGTTGATCCAGCTGAGTGGAGGTTATGAATCACAGACAGCATTGGCCTAATGTGTCGGTACATGAGTGGCTATCCCAGTTAAGTGCGGGGTACTGTCAGTCTCACATCAGTAGTATCTGTCTGAGCCCTACTGTCCAGTACACCAACAAATGAGGTCTGGTAACCGTGGGGTATGTTGTTGAATCCGTAGCTTGTTACAATGTGTATAGCAGTTCTGGACACAGTTAGTTGCACATGGAGCACCTCTGATGCATTGTGCTAAGTAACTAGCCAGGATGTGTGTACAACATAGTGGAATATGGGAACACCTCAGCCATGGGTGTGCCGGTCCAGGTACATGCCTGAAAGGCATGGTCTGTGTATAACCTGTCATTGCAGGTGTGCTTCCAGAGCCTAGAGGCAGATCCCAGTCACTGCAGAGATATTGAAGCGGTGCATTATAAGGAGTGCCTTGCCTGCGTGCATCAGAGATGAAGATGTTAAGCATTGCGTCACATGACCCCATGTTTTGCTTGCCAGTTCCCATTCTGGTGGTGAATGTTATTGGAAACTGTGCAAGACAGGCAGTATAGAAGCAGCAAGAGCCTTACATGTGATCTGTACTCCCAGGGCTGACAGGTGCAGGTCATCTGTGCCAAAGCATCGTGTTGTTTGACCATGTCAGTCAAAGCGGACAGATACCAGATGCCTGTGGAATGACAGCAGAAGCATAGGCAACTGTTGAAGTGACACAGTTAGTCGCTGTACAGTGGTATCAGGTCTGGATGAATGCATAATGCTCCCCAGGGCTTGGGCTACAAGACTGGTGAGCTATTGCATGTCCCTGCACACGTAGTCTGTGAAGTTGCATCTCAGGGCAGTCACACTAACATGGAGAATGACAGTCACATTTTACCTGGTGAGGTGTGGCATGGGTGCATAGGTTATGTTGCAGAACCAGTTACCTGACAGCAAGATGTAAGCGACTATCGCCTTGTGTAGCCCGCTGAGTGGAACAGCAGTGTGACCACCTACAGAGTCCTATGACAGGTGTGTTATGTATGTTATAACACCCTATTGGCTGTATGTGATGGGCACACATGAGTCTGTGGGCTATAAGTTGTTGTTGTTGTGTTTGGTGATGGGGGCTGCCTTTGGTGCCTACACAGAGTATGGAGAGGTACTGCACATGTTGTCCTCATGTGTGGCCTGTGTTGGAGATCTTGTGAGACTATGTGATGAGTGGGATGTTTTGCGAATGTTACACATCCCCACATGAGTGTCAGGTGCAGTCAGGGTTGGTGACAGCATTACCCCCAGCAGGGCTGCATATGTGCATCCGCCACAGGCTGTAGTGTTGTATGTTGGGAGGTGAGCATTGACTGTGTACATGAGACAATTGCTCTATTGCCACAAGTACGCCATATTCATCATATAGACAAGCAATAGCACTGGTACTTGACAGTTGGACATGCCTGTATATACAACCATGTCTCACAAGATATGTGAGTTACGTGTGTACAACAGCTGTTGTACTGTAAGCAAGCTGGAAATGTAAGGACAGACAGTGTACCTGTGAGAAATGGTGTGGAATGGGTGCTATATTAATCAGTAGCTCATGACGTGCTCACATTTTCTGCACAAGTGCTGAGCATGAATATACAATACAGATAGCGTGTTGGATAATATCAACCCACAAGTGGTGTCGACAGTCATAATTGGTGGCACCGCACTATAACCCTGCTGAGTATGGTCTGCAAGTCCATGAACCATTATCAATGTAGATGTTAGCAGTACAGATGTACATGAAAGTACGGATGTTTGACTACATATACCTTTGTATGTCACAGGAATGTTCTACCAGTGGCCTCTTGACAGAATCACAACTACAAAAGGTGCCAGAGTAACATTGCATATCATACCAGTGCCAGCTACAGTAAAACAGGGTTAATGTGTTGTACTCCACCATCATTGTAGCCCATACCACACAGACAAATGTCAGGCATCTGTGTATGTAAGGATGTGAATGGCCATGACCTATGAGCAATAGCTGTCTCAGTGTTGTGAACAACATACAGAATGGGCTTTGTGGGTGAGGTGTGTGACATATGTGCACATTCTGATGGATGATATCAGCATTGTCACTGCTAGGTGAATATCACTGTACCCATTAACTACCACCTAGGCTGTGGTCAACATTATGGACACTGTGTAAGGGATGATGCTGTGCAGTACACCTCCCTGAGTTGGTGACATCTCCAGGCCCCTTAGGTAGTCATACGAGGTACCCATGTCATGACAGGGTGCCATCCATGAGCACGGAGATCATTGGACAGGCATACACAGCACTTGGGTGACCAATATTGGATCACATATCACCTTTAAGGGGTATTGGCCATGCGTGGATGGGCGATACCAGCCTTCACAATCCTCACCTCCACTATGCAGCATGCTGTCTACCTTGCATAAAGACATTTGCTACACTATGCTGTTGGACATGCTACATGTCCATATCCTGATCTGAAAGACATATGTCATGGGCAGCCACAGTCCTACTACTAGTATCGTCACATGCTGGATAGATCCCTGTGCCATACATGTGACATACTCCTGCCATACCATGCAACCCTGTCCATCAAAGCTGCACATGTCATCTCTGTCATACATGGTGTGATGGCCGCATGGTAGATGTAGTATCAACTGTCTGGATCAGTAATGTGGCACTGATGCACCTCGCGGTGGCATAATGGCTGTTGGATACAACTAGGAAACCTTGCCCGTACATGCTATAGTTGATAACCATCCCTGCGAATGACGTCCGACTAGCCATTGTCCCATGTCTATCATATGTGCAACACAGGCGATCCGTGGCAGGATGTTGAACAGCTGTACAGTGCCGTGTAGATGTATATGGCAAAACACATGCATGTAAAGGTTTCCATACGTATGTGTGCATTGTCACTGCTCAAGTCTATTAAAGCTGTGTATGTGTTGATATGTGACATATACACAGCATCAAGGTCAACAGCATTACAGTGGACACATCCAGGCATGTGCAGATAGGTAAGAACACCAGTGCAGGCAAACAGACATGCCCACATCAAGACAGCATTCACATGGAGTATGAACAATGTAATGAGGTGACACACATATATGGTGATGATATCCAATGCATAATGGGTGTTACATGTGTGTGACACAAACATGTCAGTCATGTCAGTGTCATGATGATTTGCAAAGATAACTGTGCAGATGTACCAGATTTACTAGAAATGTATGTGCAGCAGTATCTCTGTACATCTCTGAAACTGTGACCTGTCACCATCATTATGTCTTACAGATAATGCCTCGTACACGCCTGCCAGCATACAGCCACCAGGAGGATGATGTCCTCATCTCATACCTCCATGAGAATTATGAGGTGTTGTTCAGCCATGTGCCACAGCATGCCCAGCAGCAGGATGACCTGTGGCAGGATCTTTGCAGGAGGGTGAATGATGTGGGTGGCCATAACCGCACCTACCAGCAGGTGCACAGACACTGCATGGACTTGATATGACATGCAAAACAGTGTGCCACTGCAATCGCCAGGGAACAAGGTGGAACAGGTGGTGGGCCACCAACCCAGCCCCCACTCACACACACCGAGGAGCTAACTGGCCAGTCTGGGGACACCCTCAGAACAATATCCACAAACACTAGCTACCATCATGGAGGTGGGTGTCTCCCAACCAATGAGCCTGGAGTTGCCTGGTAAGTCAGTACTGCACATATGGCTATTATATCCCATTTAGTTGCATGTGTCACTGTACATTATGTAATGTAACAACATATGCAAGGTATGTGGACACACATGCTGCATACTACAGTATGTTACCCTGAGTATGCACAGATGTGCATACTATATGCTATTGTACAGGCGACTGTGTTAACATGCACAGTGCACCCTGTGGATGTCATACAGTCATGGATAATGTTCATACTGCTGTGTTACCCCTATACAGGTACCTCTGGCATGCTGTACAGACATGAGTCCATTGCAGGTGAGACTGTCATCAGTATCAGGCATGTTAAAGCATAGATCTATTTGCCATGTGGCCAGTTAACACTTGTACACTTGATGTTCGTTCCAGTCACGATATACAGGTCACATCACCTATCATTCACACAGGCCACCCATGTGCAATATATACAAATGAAATGATACACCGACATGAAACCACAGTATTTGTCATTGCTACATGTGTGGACAGCTGTGCATACAACGGTGGAGGTTTTCTACAATTGATGCATATGTACTATACATTGGAATGGCACGTGTGGTACGCAAACAGTACCACACAGTGAGCTGTGTTATGGGCAGCCCACAGGAGTTACCATTGTGGTATATGCCCCTGCAATGGGTGCACACATTGTGATGTGCCATCTGACATGTCCCAGACACGTAGTGTTTTTGCTGCAATATTGTCACACTATCCCATAACCCATACCCCACATACCAAACATACAACCCATTGTCTGTATAGCCCCGTGGATGGTGACATATCTGACATCTATGGGTGTATGTCATATGGGACAACACACACATGTGTGATAGATGGCCATCACACACATTTGTCCAACACATGTGCACACATGGCCATGGGGGATGGCCAGAGACACGTAGCCACACAGTAGATGTGATGTGTATACACCCTGTTTCACATTGTCCACACATGGTCTAATTATAGCCTTAGTTGACCGATTATACAGTTGATGTGGTACACTGGACATTCTAAAAGCCTGTGCACAGCTACTGGAGGTGTCACTGACGTCTACCATATAAGATGTGTTGAACATCAACACTGTGTCATTGCATGACAGTAGTCACCTGTACAGTTTCCACAGACATTTACACCACATCAGGCCACAGATACTGTACATTTCCCTTGCTGCTGTAGGACATCACCGTTACCTGTACACCTCATGTGTGTGGTACATCAATGTCACGTGGGAAATGGTGAATTGACAAGTCTGCTATGTGTGGACATGGTTGCCAGGCAGCTAAGACTCTGTAGTAGTTGTGCAGGGGTGTCGACTGTAGGTCCTCCAGTGACCTGTCACATGACATAGCATGGTTTGATGTGTATACACCTCAGCATCGTGGGTCATAATCCACAGTTATGTCATGGGTATGAATGCAGTTATGGCTATGCAATGTGTACATATTATGCACTGTATAGCAATATAGATGCCTCATGATGCCAGCAATGTAGACGGATCACACTACCCTTCCATGCTCATGCACATTTGCTAAACATGCATTCTATCTGTAGGGCATACAGACAACTCTGCAATGTGATGCCCATTATGCCGCTGTACATGTGTCAGACATGTATGCATGTTAATCCACATGTCAGCGGATTACATGTCTAGGTCACATCAGCCATGTGTATTGCTATCCTGTTCTGGTCCACATGGTGTATCATGGGGATGCATGCATACTACCATGATTGTGTGAACTGCATGGCTACTGATATGGCACCTGCTTGCTGTAGTGTACACCCCAGGGAGGTATGGTAACTAACACTATTAATGTCTGAGCTGCATGCCGTCTGCTGTATCACAGGCATACTGCATGCCATCTGTCAAATCACATTCATGGTGTGTGTGTGTGTGTGTGTGTGTGTGTGTCTGTGTCTGTGTGTTTGTCTGTGTGTGTCTGTGTCTGTGTGTGTCTGTGTCTGTGTGTCTGTGTGTGTGTGTCTGTGTGTGTGTGTGTGTCTGTGCCTGTGTGTGTGTGTGTGTCTCTGTGTGTGTGTGTGTGTGTGTGTGTGTGTGTGTGTGTCTGTGTGTGTGTGTGTGTGTGTGTGTGTGTGTGTGTGTGTGTGTGTGTGTGTGTGTGTGTGTGTGTGTGTGTGTGTCTGTGTCTATTGTAATTTAGTCTTTCTTTGCATTCACAGGTGATGTAGGTGCATTACCCTCCTGCGGTCCATCTGATGTTAGTGTCCCCAGTGATGAACATATGCATGAGGTACAGGCAGGGTTGTCAGGGGCTGAATCTGTGCCAGTGGTTGCCATCCCAGCTATGTCCCCCTCTTCCCTGCACACAGTTCTGCTGCCAACACATACCGCATTACCACTGGCCATAGAGGAAGGACAGTCAGCATCTGTTAGCGTGGGACAGGAACATGTGGTGGCTACAGAAGGTGTGTCTCCACACCATGGTGTCAGTGTAATGACAGCAGATGTGCCACACAGGCATGCGGCCGGTCCTGCTCGTTGGAGGACCTCTGGCAGATATGCACCTGCAGGACAGAGCACAGCAGCTGGTATCACCAGACACATGTTCCAGACTATAATGGCGGCAGAAGCATGTGCTGAACGGCAGAACAAAGAAGGGCAGAGGTTGCAGAGGGCTGCTATCTGTACCCTAAACGACAACATCCAGGCACTGGCAAATGTTCAACAGCAGATTGCTGATGTTCTGGACAGGCAATTGGGTGAAATGGTCGGAATCCTTGACCGTGGCATGGCAATCTGCGAGCGTGAGCTGTCTGTGCTGGAACATCTGGTAGGAGTGAGGTGTAGGCCACGTGGACGCAGACCAGCTACACCACCTAGTGCAGGTCAACGTGAGCGTGCCACCTCACATGCCCACTCCCATAGTGCCGGTAGCAGTAGCAGTGCAGCTGGTGCTGCGCTGTCCACACCAAGACACAACAGGCCGTGTGGATGTGGCCCTGGACGTTCACAGCAGGGACACGGTTCCAGTGGACATGTGTCGTTGGACAGTAGCCAATCTGTACCTCCACCTGGTAGTGCCCGTGCAACCCCTGGCAGGCACAGGTCACGTGGCTGTGGCCAGACAGAGTGAGCTGTACAACCTGGTCTGTACAATCTGGAGCTGTCAATAATACCCCCGTGTAGGCCTCACAAGAGGCAGAACTGTGTGCACACACACACGCACACAGCAAACACATCTGTAGGGCACCACAACACCCACATGCATACTGAACAGACATGTTCAATCATGTCACCGGCCCTTACCCAAACACATGATGTCATCCATTGGTGCAGCCTATGCCCCTGGCAAACATTATCAACCTGTGCATATGATGAAGCCTGTGCCGCATCCCTGTAATCCACACCATCGGTGCAGGGACATGCTCAAATGGTCTGATGCACAGGGTGAACAGAATAGTGAGAGAAGTGTGTATAACATTAGTTGTGTATGAATAGTGAGAGAAGTGTATATTACATTAGTTGTGTACTGTTAACACGCACCAGACATACCATGTAGTACAGGTTTAGCATGCATTGTTATATGTTCACAGTATGTGTCTTGGTAACAACAGTAACAGCATGTTGGTAATGATGCCCTGGTTTCTTCCTTATGGTCTACTTGCATGTGCCTACAGGTAGCAGTGTTTACAGTCTCCCATGTGTAACTGTGGAGTACTCACAGGCATGCATGGCAATATCAGCATGCTATACGTAGCCTCAACCTGACTGTTGGAAAGGCTAACATACCACAGATGTCCACACATATACTGATCCAGATGCATGTGGGCAGTTTAATAGGCTACAGTGGCTAGAGATGTGACATCCATACCAGGTCACATCACAGGTATGTTGACATGGTGCAGGGGTTGTACACAGCGGTCCGGCTGATGCTAATGTTAGAGGCCACCTGATAGCATGAGGCCTCACTGTGTAGCAGTCATACCCTGTCACATTACAGGAACATGCACACACTCTTGGGGTCAACAACACTGTAACGCACATCCCATAGTGTTGAGGTGAGGATCCCTGCCTATGTGGTCATCACCCTCACAGTACTGTGCACCCACGCGACGTGACACAGAGTAAGAACATGTACAGGTAGCCAGTATGGCTGAGACCTATGGCATCAACAGGGTAGTAGACTGCATCACCATGTGGGGTTAGGGATCCCGTGTGTTCTGTATGGTAGCATACACCCTCACTCCATGCACCAAACAGCCATACATACATACATATATACATACACACACACACTGTGGAGACCACAAATGTCATACACATACAGATAGCTGATGTGTGTGATACACACACCACACCTGCCTACGTCATGCTTTCCACACTTCAGTATGTACAGATCTCTACAACAGTGTACAGGGGTGTGTAACAATTGGGATGTATTCCCCACCATATGTGGCATATATGGTCACACAAGCAAACACACATGGCAGTACTGTGAATGATACACCTGCTATATGATGATACATCTGACAGACATGCAGCAGTATTGGCCGCATTATGTCTACCAATGCTATGTCTGGCAATTGTGCTGCTATATGCACACGGGAGGATGTAAGTGTTACAGGTGTCAAGTGATGTACAGTCAGTAACACCTGACTGCTGTGTAGGTTTTATGTCTTCACCGTTAAGTAACAGTAACATAGCGTACTGTTTGCACATGTAATGGTAGTATGGCGTGTGACACACCTGTGAGCCGTCCCCGGCAAACATCCATCTACACAGGTGGATCACCACTTTATGTACGCACATCCATCCATACCGATGTACATCTTACTGTACTGTCAGTATGTCACCATATACAGGTATCAATGATGGGGCTGCATTGCAACTGCATGTTGTAGTTAGGCACAGATGAGTTACTTACATCAGCTACTGCA
>NC_056725.1:1987698348-1987720848 GCF_019279795.1 Protopterus annectens
TAGATTACATTTTCTGTTTGTGCGTGTGCCTCATTATGGCATTCCTGTTCATGTCTGTGTGCATTTCTGATGTGTGTCATCAGCCACAGTTGAACTGCACATCCAGCATCCCCCACTAGGTGACCATGAGGGTTGTCCCCATTGCAAAATGTTTTTTACAGCTGCGTCAGATGCCACATATGGGAAGCATTGTAGCTTCCAGGGCAGCCAGCACACACATTCAGTATTATGGGCTGGCCATCACACACAAACCGCCACTTGATGGAGGGGAAGCCCTTGTGGTTGATGTAGACCCTACCACGCTCACTGGCTGGTGCTTTGATGCATATGTGCGTGCAGTGTATTGCACCCAATACTCAGGGTATTCCACTATTGTGTGGAAAAGACACATATTGCTGCCCAATACCTCATGGGAATTGGGGATATATACATGATCACTGACATGTGCTTACATGGCATTCATGAAATGGTGCAGTACCCTGGATGCTGATGTTTGTGAAATCCACATCATATCACCAGTTGATCTCTGGAAGGTACCTGTTGCTAGTATCCTTAGGGCAACACATACCTTGGTTTCCACTGGGATGGGTTTCCCTCTGTTGGTTCTATGTGTGAGACATGGCCTGCAAAGCTCAACAATCTTCTGCAGGAGGTCTCTGTCCACTCTATAGTGCTCCACTATCTCCAGCTCATGTAGCCCCTGGTAGGTTACCCTGTGCCTGCACAATCTTCTCCGTCTACTCACTGTGTGTTGCTGAGCAGCAGTCACATAGGCACAACCCTCACCATGTTGCATATGTTGATGTATAATAGCAATGGCAGCCCCTAACATTATGTTGTCTCAGTTAAGCTTTTTCAGTTTTCACTTCTCTTAGTATACTACAGTGTTGCAGTGTGTCTGAGAAAAATATGGTGGAATGTTGTTTGTAGAGTTGTAAGTGCTGTGCTGTGCTGGCCTACTGTACTGGCTGTGTAATATGCTCATTCTGATTGTTTTCACCTGCTAGCTGTGGTAGTTCTCCTTGGTTAACTTACTGCTATTTGTTTACCTTCCTTTTCACTGTCTGTTTCCACAGTGAGCAGCGCCACGCATAGGAGCACAGAAAAGTGCACATCCACTTCCACGCGCGCACACAGGCTTATACATGCTTACAAATGCTTACACTGACTTACACGACATTACACGGGCTACAACAATCTTACACTAGCTTACTCGTTCTTCAACACGCGCACACGGGCTGACACGCGCGCACACATGCTTACTCGGGCTTACAGGTGTGCACAGTAACAAACACAAACACACTGTAAGCAGGTTTGCAAGAAACTTCAGTGATATCCATGGCGTACACCGTCAGTTTCCTGACTTTACCTAGGATAAATCATAACACGCCTCTTCCACTAATGAGTAACTGACAGCAAACATGTGACACACTGCTCCAATAAGATTACAGTGTTTTATACATGCATACTCATGATGTCACCTATCTTCTACTCTGATAGTCCCCTTAACCTACTCTTACACTGTAGAGGCTTGGCCCATATGGCATTACAAATTGTGATTCACTATCCTCAGCCTCAATTGCATAGGATTGCCTACTAATGCTTGGTTACATCTCTGTAAGAGCGCTTCCACAAATAGCAACCAGCACTCAGTAGCCATGTTGTCTTCAGCTTGCCATTCACCTGTATGGCGAACTAACTTTTAACTAAAATTACAATTTGTATGTATATTTTAAATATTTTTCTTGTTTTGAAAGCGCAGCGCGTTTTTGCACCGCTGTGCTACGCTTAAACACTGGAGATTGGGGGAGGACAAATAGAGTTTTATTAATTTCCAATGGAAGAAAATGCCACTGGACTTATATTTGGCTATTGGCATGCTTCTTCAACTAAATTCATCCTTTATTTGCAGCTGGCATTGCTCCGTTTAGCTACTTGCAGAATGTTACTCGGTTAACATCCGAGTACATTTCTGCACATAACTCTACTCTTGCACGGACAGCTTACTGTTTCATGTATCGCAAATTTTACATCATTTGCATAGCTTTCACCTACAAATGGGGTAATTTGCATATCCTAACATTGTCCGTGTAACGTTTGTTTTAGGGGCTGTCTTGCACGCCCCTACAGGATATTGCTGAATAGCTCGGCAGACATCTTGCCTTGCTCTACTCTTACTCTACTCATACACGCCGGCCAAGGCTTCATGAATCCTGGCCTAAGCTTTGCTGTGTGCTAATACGTCTATTTGTGGAGTATGCATGACTGTAGGTATGTTTTGACCTGCTACATCTGACATTTCTACAGAGCAGCTCCCACTTTCATCATTTGTAGAGGTGACAGCCCTATAGGAACTATATATACAGCTGTGACATTTGACAAGTCAACACATACCTGCGGTCAATACTAAACTGACTACTTCAGCGCTTTTCATACCTTCAGATTTTTCTTGTAGTATTATAGTCGATAATACTGTTTCCTATAACATGTATCTGTTTCTGATACAAGATATATCATTTTATTACACCACTACACACAATATATGAAGAAATTACAGGCCAGATGCCATTACATTCCTTTTGCAGGACACACCCGCCCAGAGTGTTGTGTTCCTCACAAAGGCCAACAGGTGCTAATCAGAACATATTATGCTATCATCTACCTTATGTGTTTGCCGGTATTTGCTCTTTCCGTCAGTGGCAGAACTCACATGCGAGTGTGGGAGACTGAACACTGTATCGGGGACACTGCATAACACCCTGAGGGACACATTTATTTTGTTTCTATTAACCTTCCACATTGACTATCACAGAGCATAAGTATTCATTCACATTTATCGAGGTACATGCTTTTGACTTATACATGTTTTGCCATTTGTCATCACGTCTTTCTTCACACCTTTCCATCTATTATCACTAGTTCTGTACATTTATTTAGGATAGGGTTACCTTCATACCTCTCAACTGTACATATTTTGGGTAAATGTCCCGAACTTAGGCTTATAATTTTGTTCCTTTTTTCATAATATTGTGCCTTTCTGGTAAATTAGTGGCAAGTCATTAAGGACTGTGAAGTTAGAAAATAATGACAGACATTAGTATTTTATAATTAATAACCCTCAAAACATTCATACTAATGGTAAAACAGCCAACACAGACGACCAAAGAGATTAACTTCACTGCAACTCGAAATAAGAATATAAAAACAGAAGTCCACATGCAAGTGAAGTGAATGACTGTGAAAAATTCAGCTGCTGTCTCCAACTCAAATAATAGCACCAACACAGCGATTCAAGTGTAAAAGATTTAATAAATGCTAGCACTGTCAGTAAGCGCTTTCACCTCAACGGCTTTATCAAACTACAAAGTGCATAGTCAATAAAAACATTTAAATACAGGTAAAACAAACCCAATAGGTTCAAATTAAAACAAATAGCAGTGACATCATTAAATGTGGGCATACATTTCCTTAATTAACCCTTAGTGGAAAACATATCTACGGTCTGAATAACCTCTTTCTCTTAAGGGCAGGTTTTACTTGCACCTTATCATTAATACCAGGGTTTTTATCTGCCCTGAGTCTGATTATCCATTTCAGTTCACATTCTAAGAGGCAGGTATCTACATCCCCTCCCCTAATATTTGTCTTTATTTGTTGTAAAACACTAAACACAAACTCATGTTCAGCTCCCATGGTTTTAATATGTTTCGCTAACGCATTACTATCAGATCCTGTCCTGATTGCATATATATGCTCACGTATACGTTCCCTGAGTTGCCTACAGGTCTTCCCAACGTAAAACGCTGTACAAGAGACGCAACGGGCTAAATAGACTAAATTAGTACTGATACAACTAGTGTCCGTATTAAACACATACTCTACTTTCGTTAGCGGGTGTTGAAAATCATTTCTATCATCTATAAACCGACATTGATTACAATTATTACAAGGGACAGTGTTGCGTTGTTCCCTCACCTTCATACTCCTAATTAGTGGTCTATTACACAGTTTACTCCTCAAATTCTGCTTATTCTTATACGTAAACCGTGGACCTTCTCCTACCACCTTACTCAAATTCTCATCTAAACCTAACACTTGCCAATGCTGTCTAATGATGTCTGTGATCTTATCTACGTCCCTAGTGTAATAAATTGGCATCCTTAGGACGTCCTGTGCTGATGGAGGGCATAAACTAGTACCCTCACTTCTTTCTGAAAAATATGGTTTTGCTAAACTTTCTCTTATAGCATCGACTTCCAACATATGCTTCATAATATCCTTAGACTCATAACCTCTCTCAATCAACCTATTCTTAAGGCTTCGTACTTCTAAATCATATCCTAGAGGGCTGGGATTCAATCTAGAGGCCCTCATAGTCTGACCTCTCATAATATTAACAAACACATGACGTGGGTGCATTGAGTTCCTATGTAACAAGCTATTCCTAAAACAGGATTTCCTATATATAGATGTATTCAAGAGTCCATTTGATAGTCTAGTAATATTCACATCTAAAAATGGAAGCTCATTTCTAGAATAATTCAAGACAAATTGCAAATAACCACTAACCTCATTAATCTTCTCCACAAACATTATTAAGGATGTTTCATCGCCTTTCCATATGAAGAAAAGGTCATCTACAAAACGTCTATAGTATCCCACTTTCTCCATAAACAAATCCAATTTAAACAACACCTCTTCTTCCCATTCTGCCATTACTAAGTTGGCGTAGCTATTGGCACATGCAGTGCCCATAGCTACGCCATCTTTTTGCAGATACAACTCTTCACCAAAAAGGAAAACATTATTCTCCAACACTATCTCCAGAAATAAAGTCAGTATTTCTATAAATGCATCTTCGTATTCACCAACCCTCCTCAAGTAATTCTGACACCTAATAATCCCTTCAGTGTTGGGGATAACTGTGAAGAGGCTGACAACATCCAAGGTAACTAGGATATACTCCTCATGGTCATGTAGCTCTTTCGTATATTCATACAATTCTATCAGAAATTGCTTACTATCCTTCAACACATACTTATTCTTCTCGACCATGGGCCTCAGAAAATACTCCACTAAAATAGAGAAAGGTTCCGTGAACCATCCCTGACCTGCGACAATTGGGCGCATAGGTGGATGTATCACTGACTTATGTACCTTAGGGAGGCCTTTAATTTCTGGAATCTTAGGGTTCTTGACCTTCAAGTAATTGAATAAAGGATCAGGAATCATCTTATTCTGATATAAATCATCCAACACATCAAACACTTGGAACAGTTTCATACCAACTTCATTCAAACCTATCTTAGTATAGAATCCTTCATCTTCTAACAAACTAGTCATAATAAGTATATACTCCTCCTTATCCATGACCACTACTGGTCCACCCTTATCTGAAGGTCTAATGACTATATTCCTGTCTTCCATTAAACCATTTAGGGCCTTCCTTTGCATATAAGTAAGATTATACTTAATATTTTTATTGTTATTATTAATTCTCTTCTTCCTACCATCATAATATACATGTAAATCATTTTCTACCAACTTATAAAAAGTTTCTAGCAACGGATGCAAAGGGGGTATATACAAACTGTTGGGGCGAAACCGATCTATCCCTTCCAACCTCTCAGTGTTGCCTCCATAATCCATCCTTAACTGCACTTTCCTTAGAAAAAGTTTAAGGTCTATTATTGAATCAGTTATGTCACTATCTCTAGTTGGTATGAAACTCAAGCCTTTATCTAATACCTCCTCTTCATACTTAGTAAGGTTACGTTTGGATAGGTTAATCACTAGGGACCCCCTACCCTTTCCCACATCCTCTTGAGGGTAGGTCCTGTATGCTCCCCTCCTGAACCTTTCCTCTTGTTCTGTCCCCTGCTCTGAGACCTCCGTCTCCCTAATTGGCCACTGCTGGCTGTCGGGAAAGGGGCCGGTGTATTCATACCATTCACAGACGTATTAGGAAATACCTGTGGAAAGGAATTACCTCCATTACTTAATACCTTCCTTCTGACAACAGGTACATCATCATTCCTCACTTGATTTAGCACTTCTGTATGTACAACATCAACAAGCGAACTGGTACCACCATCAGATATACTATTGTCACCCCTGGATACCACATTCAACATATCAGTTGTGTTAGGATTATTGAAAACGGCTGTATTCTTACTACAAGAATTCACTGCAGCATTCCCTTTCACAAGCAAATTTGCTGTGCTACGTGTGCCCTCATTATTATCATTAGTCACATTAGCAACATTCTCAATAAGACATACATTATTAACATCCCTTACATTTTTATTATTATTGTTAGAACAATCCCTCCTGCCCCTCGTATGACCATTAAAAGTACTCGCATCACTTCGTACATCTGAGCGTATATCACTCACTCGAGGCCAAGTAAAGACTTGGCCACATTTAAAATCCGTAATGTCCCTTAAGAGTTTGCTACGCTTTTGCTCAAGTAAGCGTTTCTCAAATAACTTCACATTGTCCAACAGTTTCTCTATGCCTTTTAAAGCATTCACACCCTTATACTTCAATAACACATTATTATAATGTTCATTAACTTTCAAACGCAGTTCTTTCTCTTCTTTCAAATGAATAATACTAATACTAATGAATAATACTAATGAATAATCCATTATTCTATCAACATTCTAACTTTGTAAAAGGAATATTTAAACTATTCCCTATTTGTACTTATTTTAAAATGCCTTTGTCCAGATGGCTTATTCTGAAAGGTTGAGAGGTATGGTAACCATCTTAGTCGTACACATGCACGTCCATGATAATCGCTTACAAGACACTGATATAAGTCCCTACATCTTCCCCCAATGGTTTACACAATATCCAGTAGATGGGTTCTTCATTTTTGGAAGATATAGGCGTGCGTTGTACCCACATAGGAATATTAATCACTCCCATAGGGCGGACCTAATAAATCTGTGCCAACCAACACCTAGGCACCTAGGCCCATTATTGCATACCCATGAGTCCCATACCTGACACCCCCCCAAAGTAGTCATAAGACATATTTAATGTGAGCGATAATAAAGTATGAAGACACTTCTAAGCACTATCCACTCTCCGCATATCTGGACATATGTCATACATTCTGTCAACCCATGTGTTATTACACTTGCACAAGCTACTCTTGCATGTACAGCTATATTGTAGTTGTGGATGACACTTCTTTGCAGCAATCATTACAGGACGGTGCCTGTAAAGAATCACAATTTTTGTGGTCCTGCAAAGGACACTTATATCCATGATTAAAGAGTAGAGCTTGCAGATCTGGCACACTGGTACTTTCCGGGCAATGGTTTGAAAAGCAGCAGTGTATTTACCTTTATTGCATATCTGTATGTCTATCCATAATAGCTATGATGTAACCTATTTATGTACATGTGTTATATCTACAAGGACATATGTTTATATGTTTATGTTGTATGTGTGTGTATATATATATATATATATATATATATATATATATATATATATATATGTACATCTATGTGTCTGTACATTCTTTATTTCATATATTTATTTAGTTTAAGTCTGTGGATATATATCTATACACAAATATATATATCCATATATAGATATATAGCTACCGTGTAGAAAACAGCATTCATTTGCTATGCTGTCAGCGGATTACACACGCGTAGGCGCACTTGCATATCCTTATTGTGGGTTACATATGTTTACTAAGTCTTTGTGCTTACGTGGGCTTTATTGATTGTGACTGTACCAGTAAAATATCTGTAATCCAGTTAACGGACATATGCGAAACACACGTTCACCTTTACATATTTAAATGTCTTTACAGCACAGACGCATTCATTACACTTTAAAATTATATGTGCTGTAGTCGTAGTTGAACCGGGACTGCTTTCACGTTGGCCGGATGCAGTAACCACGATACTATTGGTGTTCTGACTCATTTATACGCATACTCATAGTACATAGCTACATTAACATACGCCTCACCACTTCACTTACAACACAGGCATCCATTCTCCTGCTGGGAAAAATGTGGTACTACATATTACACATTCCCTATTCCCTACTGCTCTGGACCCAAGCTGCATATTTAATCAGTCCAAGGATATTCATAACTCCAGGGCTTATAGTCCTGGCACATACAAGTCTTTGATTGTCAGGGTGTTCATGTGGTGATCTGGGTTTAGGCTTGTCCGCCTGGTGAACGGAACTGCCCTGACCGTGTTCAAATGTCAGACAAAGCACATGGACAGAGTTTGTCCATTTTATACATTTTTACCTGTGTTTACAGACACAGGTGTTTGGGCACCTGTCAGCAGACTATTATGTTGGCAATACATAATATGGGTGGGGGTGGTTACAATACATAATCCATGGTGAGTGGTGTTTCCATTCACATTTTACTACTTCCTGTATTCATTCATATGAGGATTATTATTTTGGACATGAATTAACTACAGGTATGCAGTAGTACAGTAAACAAATGTGAAGGTTTGTTACTGTAAATATGTACGGACCTCTGTAATACTCGGGGACTACCCCACATCCTTCACAACATTTCATGCTAATGTACATACTATTATTCTGTGAACTTTCAAAGTTTGTGAGAGCAGTATTTACATCTGTCCCTATTTGTCCACCCATCATTTTAGGCTTTGTCCAGATTTTGTTGCTGTAATAGGTTGAGAGGTGTGGTGTTGGTATGTGATTGAGTAGAATATATTCTGTTGATAATTCATGTGGGGAGACCTGCATGATGAACAGGTGTTCCATCCTGCATAGTATGTTATGCATGCCTGTCTAGAAACTGAACAGTACCGTGACTACACATACAACTTTTGTCCAGATGTGTACAGTACTAGACATCGTGGCTTGTAAACAACTCTGATGTTTAAACAGGTTATTTATCCCACGCGGGATGTACACAAATTTTGCCAAAATATGAACGCGCGGGCTTTTGGATTTACGAAAATGTGATGGGATGTTTACAAACGTGGGATACATAGTTTGCAATCCTGACACTGCCTAGGGTGATACTTCCTACTACATATGGGTAATACTTGCTATGTGTAGGTGTACAGCAGCACAAGGTTGGTAGCCTAAGTATGGCTGGATTTGGTGGACATTCGGACATGGGAGCGTGTTGTGTGCTATACAGGGGATGCTGGGTATTGCATTATGCATGCATGGGTTCTGCATTTGGATGTCCTTGTTCCGCATATACCATCCTATGTGTATGTGCTGGTTACGTTCCTGTTCATGTGTATAGCACATTTTAATATTCGTATGTTTGTGCGATTTTGGTATACAATATGGACTGTCAGGTTACTTTACGATTGTTATATGCTTGTTCTTTGTGTTTCTTTCTGATTCACATTGGATTGGCACATTTCCATTGGTCAATGTGGGGTAGTTGTAGTATTACTAAGTGACTTTGCAGTATAGCATATACCACGGACAGTGCATGGGACAGAACTTCACTTCTTTGACAATAGTACAGGTTATTTGTTTAGTATTTAAGCTGCTTACACCATTTCATTTAGGATGTAGGTGTTTAAAATACGACATCACTGACTTATGCATGTATCACTAATAAGTTAGGGAATATATTTTGTCATGATATCTCAGGCCAATTATCATTTGTTTTGTTATTGTCAGCAGGACAACACTGGCCACAGACAGACTGTCTGTCACACAGAGGTGCGGGTGGTAACCCTCACTTCGCATACTGCTCCGTCATACACCTCCAGTTTGATCTATTGTGCATCCGACACAGTCTCGCCTTTAGGGATTATTACAGTTTGCATACACCCACACACATATTACAGACACTTCCATCCATCCCTTGTTTGCTTGCTGTCTCATGGCACGGTCAAGGGAACACATTGCATAAAGTACATATGTCAGGTAACTGTATGGTTGTGAGGATTACT
This sequence comes from Protopterus annectens, assembly GCF_019279795.1. Taxonomy (NCBI): domain Eukaryota; kingdom Metazoa; phylum Chordata; order Ceratodontiformes; family Protopteridae; genus Protopterus; species Protopterus annectens. Next base: position 1,987,708,293 of record NC_056725.1, read on the forward strand.
GTGGCATTTTCACATTTAAACATGGCTGCACAACACTCACATAGGTACACACACAAGACTTATCTCATGACATGTAATGTCCACCCGGGTAATTCCCATTGTACCTTCACATATGTGGACAAGAACGGCTTGGACCGCATATGTCCAGAGTTTGCTGGCATGCTATGGACATTGTTAGTGTTGCCAACTTTTCATGTGGCCGGGATGGCATATCTTCCGGACAGTACTCAGATTGTATGACAGAACACATATCCACAGACTGTACTACGGATGCTGCTGTCATTTTATGCATACATGTTGGCTTACTTTTGCGGTGGTTTATATGCTCCATCTGTTTCATTTCCTTGTTTATATTTGTTGTCATATGTCATGTCCAGTACGGACATTTGTTGTATGTGATTATATGCGATGTAGGACAAATTATATTATACGGTCGCAGGGTAATTTACACTTGTGATGTTTTGCTATGGCCACAACTGCCCAGCTGTGTACTATCACTACCGATGTGGGACTGCTGGTGACCCTGCCCATGGGACTGGTAGTGTATATTGGCGGCACGCTGACATGATGCACTTCACTTCCACTGGGTATAACTACTTACAGTGCAGTACATTACGGACACACGATTTTAAATATCATTTGTTCCAAGGATGGAAACTCCATATTGTGTTGCGTGCATTTGTTTGAGTCTCAATTTTGTGTGGCCAGGAACTGTCTTGCATGCTTTGCATACATTTCATTATCCACTGACACTGATAGGTGCGATTACTATTGCAGGCAGACTATAATATTTAGCAGTTTAGGTTGCTCATCAACAGCTGACATTGACACGCCTCCGGGCGCAACTTAGAAACTCCCCATTCACTCACACATGTTTCCTATGCACGTGGATGTGGCGGCAGGGCACCTTCATTAATATGCATATGGCGCTACTACACCATATATATGCCGCACTGCCGGCGCAAGACTTACGCCGGCCTTGCGCCGAGCTTCATGAATCCTGGGGACTGTTTTTTTCAGGATGGCCAACTGAAGCAATTCTAAGGGTTTAAATTTGATGTTTAGCTCATTCACTGAATAGGAACTTTGACAATTAGGGTTCAATGATTATTCGATAAAATAACAGTTCAACAAAGTTATATAGACCCATACATTACCTATTGCCACCTTTCCATATTATCCACCTACCACGACAGCACATTGTTAACACTTTTATATGGATTCCTACATTCCTCTAAAAAAGATTATCTACCCCCCCCACCCCCCCCCACACACAACTGGTTTACTGTCCAATGATAGAATTCAAAATTCTTTGTAAGTGTGTGTGTGTGTGTGTGTGTGTGTGTGTGTGTGTGTGTGTGTGTGTGTGTGTGTGTGTATGTGTTTTTGTGTGTGTGTGTGTGTGTGTGTGTGTGTGTGTGTGTGTGTGTGTCTGGTGTCTGGTTATAAGCCTAGTTTCTTGTATAAATATTATTTCTTCCTGTTCTCTCTTTATCTTTGAAAAATACACTTTCTTTTATTAGAGTGGAAGCATCCCCTTATGCTGCATATAATAATCTTCTCACAAGACTCCCAATCTTCTGTTTAGGACACCATCCCAAAATGAGAGAAAATGAAACGAGGTGAAGAAAAAAATAGTAAGTTCTTCAAGGTGTGCTATTAGTTTAATATGTAAACTGTTGAATATCTAAGGGATAAATAATTATATCAGGTAATATGAGTGCTAAGAAACCAGAGACATTGAACACCCTCATATTTGTTTTCAGTTCAGCATGGAATTCTATGTAAAAATTAAATCATTTTATAGCAGATTCATAGCTAGGTCAGTGGAGCCATGAACAGCCTCTAGACCAGTGCCTTTCTTAACTTAAACTTAAGTGCATACTCATTTTTTTAATTTAATTAAAAATCCAGGTTTAAACATCTTCTGAACTGCAGCAAAGAAGCTAAGAGCTTATTCAAGCTCCTTGTTGCATTTAATGACTACTAGACATAGCTGCTTAAATGAAGCCTAGAACTTTCTCATGCCTAATTGGCATTCTGCACCAATGTGAACTGTGCTCCCAAGCAGGAAGCAGCCAGGTCAGGTGCCCTATTTACTGCCTTAGTTATGGTACATTTTGTGTAGTGGAAGGCAGTGATCCCCAAGAATTAGCTTCAAAAAGAGAACAGTCTTGGACAGTGACAAGTATTTTGTGAGGAGTTTAAATTGTGTGTCTGTACGTGCCATCAACATATGTACTCTTATATCACTCATGAATCTTGTGACCCACTATGAGGGTTATCCATTGTTGCAAGGTCAGTTGACATCACTGCACAATTTATTATCAAAACCGTGGAATTCACAATCATGAGCACTGATATCCTCGACGCATTTCATTGCCTCGTGAATATTAATGAAGTCAGATGATCGACCCATACCATCGACAGTCCATTTTCAATGTTAATGTCGACAGTTGCTGTTTACAGACATGCTGCATTTCTCTGCCCTGTTGATCTTCTTAACTGCCGTTCACTTGACTGTCGACATACTGGCTGTTGCTCCTACCATGTTTGAACAGGAGCTGGACGTTAAACTGATTTTCAATATTTTGATTGTAAACCGTCACTGTATACCTGTTGCTGTGTCATTCAGCTTGCATCCTGCCTCAAATCCTACAAAACTGTATATGTATATGAATCATTCCATTTATCATCCTGTGTAGAAGTGCCATGTGCATACTCCCTGCACAATGCATTCTGAAAGTGAAGAAGATGAGTTCTTACGACTTATTGCACTGTAGTGATCATAGGTCCAGTGAACAGATGTTCCCCTTGAATCATTGTCAGCCCTGCCATTGTTTACAACAGCCAAATATCCACATCAATATGTTGGGAATAAGCTATTTATGAGCACAGCATCTATTTATGAGCACAGCATCTGTACTTCTTCATAATTTATCTATCAAAAGGTAGGATAAATGGAAATGAAGAAAAATGTATTCTCTTTAAGAAAATGAAATCTTTCCACTGAGTTGCATGGTGGTACAGTGGTTATCACTGTTGTCACACAATGCTTTGTTTCTGGTATGATTCTTGAATCTAGTAACTTCTGGTTGGAGTGTTCATATTCCACCATGTTTGTCTAGGTTTTTGGTTGGGTGCCTAATTTATCCTGCATTCCATATTCAAGCTGATAGGTTGAGTGGTACAAAATTTGCCCTAGACAGAGATGTGAAAGTGACAATCTGTACCTTTTTAAAGTATTTAATTTGATTTATTTACTAACATTGCTTTACCGGGAAAGTCCGACTTGGAACAAAGCCAATTTTCAGAAGAGGCCTAGGAAGAACACTGCAGACGCATGTCTTTGAAACATGGTAGGAAACCAGATCACCCAGAGGAAACCCACATAAATGCAGGGAGGACATGCAGATTCCACACAGAAGGCACCGAGAATTGAACTAGAGAACCTGTTGCTATGAGGCAGCAACTGTAGCACTGTACCACTGTGCCATTATTAACCAACTAAGTCACCTGCTTTTTTAGAACATTTTATTGAGACAGACTGAGAGAAAGAGTCAGAAAGTAGATTTTTGGAAATCATGAGGAAGCAATAGTAGCCAGAAAAAAATCATTATGCCACTATGGGAAGAGCATGCAAAATCAGGCACATCATGTCCAAAGATCTGGAGTGATCCGTAGACCTAGTGTTGTGGGGAAGAGGTCTTAATCACTAAATCACCATGCTATCTTGCATCCATTGCAGACAAGACCAGGCTTTATTTTCTTTCTACAACAAAATGAATAAAGCTGGCATTGGCTCACCAAATGTGTGTAACTTTCCACAATACGTTTTTTGTAAAATGGCATGCAAAGAGAAGTCCGTCTGAAATCTTCTTCACCACATTATATTCTGCTTTTCTGAACATGTGTCAGATTACCATAATCAGTTCTCTTTTATCTTTTCTGCAATTACAAGTACTTTGGCTTCTGCTCTTATGTCCTCATTTCTTCATCTGTCCCACAGTCTGCATCCTACCACCCTTCTCAGGCACTTCATTTCCATCAACTGTAGCTTCCTCACCTATTCTGCCTTAACTGCCCAGGTTCCTGTACCATACCATAGTACCCATCACAACACTGTCTTGTACACCTTACTTTTCAACTTCTTTGGCAATCTTGTGTCACAGACTACACCTGAGATGCTATGGCAGTTGACTGCAGCCCCTCTGATTCTAGCTTTGATCGCTTCATTCAGACTTCCTTCCTCCTCAACAACCCCTCCCAGATACTTGAAGTTATTTACCTGTTCACCATCTTCCCTTTCACATCTCAGCTTCTTCTGATTTCCCCAATGTTCTGCCTTATTACTGCTTAGTTTCATCTGCTGTTTTCATTTTTGCATTCCATTCCCCTATCCTTCACTGAAGTCCTTGCTCAGAGTCTGCCTGTAATGCCACATCACCTACATACAGCAGCTTTGTGGATCTATCTCCTCCAACCTGTTAGTTCATCACCAGTATGATTGGCAGTGGGCTCAGAGCTGAATCCTGGTGCAAACCCATTCCCATTGGGAACCACTCTGTGTGAATGAACACTGTTCATGCTCTAATCATTCGGTCCTTGTACAAAGCCTGCACTAATTCTACCAATGCTTATGGGATTTTGAACCACCATAGTAGTACACTGTAGTACTTTCCAAATTAGCTTTCTTGGTACATTTTCATATGTTTTCTCCAAGTCTAGGAAAGCTCGGTTGGACTCTTTCCTCATCTCTACCTTCTCAAGTATCTGTCTCACTGCAAACATTGGGTTAGCAGTGTTGCATCCTGATCTGACTCCGAACTGCTTATCTCCCATCTTGTATTCTACTACTCTGGGTATCCATTTATCAATCACCTTCTCTAGAGCTTTCATGCAATGTGACAGGAGTTTAATGCCTCTGCACCTACCACAGTTGTGGATATCCCCTTTCTTCTTGAACACTGGCATGAGTATACTTATTCTCCAATCATCTGGGATACACCTTTCTCTCCACACTACTATGAGTACCCTCAGGAGCAATTTCTCCCCTATATCAGCCAGCAACTTTATCATATCTGCTGTGACCTCATCTGAGCCTGCTGCTTTCCCTGACTTCATTGTCCTTAGTGTCATTTTTACTTCTTCTAGGGTGGGCTCCACTTCTCTCATTGTAGGCTGTTTCTGGGGAAGTACAGCTTCTCTGGGGCTTTCTTCATTTAGAATCCTCCTTCCATCTGCATTTGATATCCTGTGAACTGGTGAGCAGGTTGTTCATAGGTTTCTAGGTAGGTACTAGGCTATCGGCCCAAGGGCCTACGTAAGCCTACCCAGCAAGGTTCCATAGCTTACGCCACCCAAGAAAGTTATTTTCCTGTGCCACTGTCCAGCAGAGACACAGAAGTGATCCCTGGGTGTATTTCCTATTTCCCATCCACTCATCAAGATTTTTCTTGAAGAGTGCTAATGAAGAACTTTGCTTGACATAGATGGGTAGCTTGTTCCAGAGTATAGGAAGTCTCTGGGACAGGAATCTATTCCTCCAGCATGTCCTGTTTATTGTGGTGACAAGGTTTAGGTCCCTAGAGCATGCAGCTTGGAGGGATTGGGATTTCTTTAGGTGTAGTATGTCCAACAGCTCTGGGTTTGACATAGATTTATATGTTAGGCAGAGATCACCTTGGAGTAGGCGATATGCTATGGAGTAAAGCTAGAGTTTTTTGAGGAGGTCAGTGTAGGGCATTTGTTTGAGGCCAATAATCCTCTTTGTGAGTTACTTCTGTGGCCTTTCCAGCTGCTGCAGATGTCTTGTGAGGTATATTCCAAAAGGGGCATTGTACTCTATAATGGGTCTAATGAATGATAAGTAGAGGGGAACAATGACCTCTTTTTTCCTGGATGAGAACCCTTTTATGATGAGGTGTGCCATGTAGAAGGACTTCCTGACTACTGTGGCGATGTGACTATTAAAGGAGAGACTACTGTCCACCTGGGTCCCAAGGTCTCTTATCATGCATTCGGTGTTAAGTAGATTGTTGCCTATGTGGTAGTTCATGGGTACAGAGTTTTTACCAAAGGGGGTGACACTGCACTTTTTGGCATTGAGCTTGAGGCCATGACACTGACACCAGGCATCTGTCTCAGTGAGCCCCTTCTGTAGGATGTCCACATCATTTGGGGACTTGACTATGGCTCCTAGTTTGCAGTCATCTGCAAACTTCATTAGCCAGAGGCCTTCTGTGTTAGCCTGTACTTCAGAGAAGTACATACCAAACAGGAGTAGTCCCAGGACGGAACCCTGTGGTACTCCACTTGTCACTGCTTTGAGGTCAGATTTGGAGTCTGCAACTTTTACAGTGTGGGTTCTGTCAGTGAGCCAGTTGGCAACCTGTCTTGTGACGTAGGGATTTATACCTAGTTTAGTGAGTTTAGCTATAATTCCAGAATGGGGGATGGTGTCAAAAGCCTTGGCGAGTTCAAGATAGGCTGTGTGAACCACTTTACCCTCATCCACGGCTTTGGTGACTGCCTCGAAGAAGTCGATCAGGTTCAGGAGGCATGATCTGCCTTTCACAAACCTGAACTGGGTGGGATCCAGAGTTTGGATGTTACCAATGTCTTTGTTTATGAGTTCCATGATGATACGTTCCATGGCCTTGCAGACCAGGCTCATCAGGTTAATAGGTCGATAGTTCCCAGGATCAGTGGTGGCTCCCCCTTTGTGGAGTGGGATAACTGTTGCTGTGCACCATTCAGTGGGCACAAAGCCTGATGTGAGGCTATTATTGAACATGGTGCTTAAGTGGGGAGCCAGTTCGTTCTGAAGTTCATGTAAAATGCAGCCTGGGATGCTGTCCGGTCCCATGGATGCTGTGTTTTTCACTTTAGAGAGTGCAGCTTTTACCTGAGTAGTTGTGATTACAGGGACTCTGCATTCTTCCTGTATAGATATCGGCCCTTTAGGGAGTGAGAGTGGGGTAAAGTTAGCACTGAAACTATCTGCCAGGATGTTGGCAATATCAGTTGGTTCTGTAATTGTCATACCTTTGTGCTCAACTCTGGGTGTTGCCATCTAGATTCTTGACATAGCTATAGAATGCTTTGTGGTTGTTCTTAGATTTAGTGGTGATTTTGTTTTCGTAGCTAGCTTTGGAGGATCTTATAAGGGATCTCAGCTTCTTATTGAGGCTGACCAGGGAGCTCCTCCACTCATGGGATTTTACTCTCTTTTGCAAAAGTTTCTTCCTTCTGTTGTACAGTTTGTTTATGGCAGGGGACCACCAGATTGGCTTCCTTTTTTGGAGGATAGCGTCTTGGTTCTGTTTGAGATAGCACGATCCATGCACTCGTGTAAGTGCTTATAGAGTGCATTTCTATAGGATTCATCAGTTGTAACTGTATTGTCCATCTACATGGGTGTCATGAAGTTCACCACTTCTGTCTTAAGAAGCATGAAGTTGGCTTTGGAGAAGTTTTTTACTGTGGTTTCCTTAATGGGGGATGGGTGCAGGATGTGGATATCAAGGGTGATAAGCTTATGGTCGGATCGGACCAATGAGGAGTTGACTTCAGGTGTGGAACACCAGTCACTCATGTTGATAATGACTAGGTCCAGGATATTGTTGCCCCTGGTGGGGGTGTGGATAAGTTGATCTAGGGCATTGGAGTTTATGAATTCCAGAAAGCGTTGCTGGCATCCCTTATGAAGGGTGTCTGTATCTTGTTTATCTTTCTGTCCTTGCCTTGCAACCTGATTTAGTTTCTTTGTGCCACTTACTGAGTCAGTTTCCAGAAGATGGTAGAGTGTGGCCAATGCCCTGTTCTTTGCTATTGCATCTCCTTTCTTAGCTTCTTTGTTAGATAAGCAGTATTCCTTTCGCGCCTTGTCGGTCTTTACTTTTTCTGCACTCCTTTTTTCTTTTGATTACTTCATGAACTTCTGTATTCCACCACCAGCTTTCCTTATGTACCTTATTTCCCTACCTGGCTTGATCATGTGGACCCAGGCAATCTTCATATCCTGTCCCGATATGTGTGTTCTAGTCACTTATTATCAACACCAATTTATGTTGTCCTGCTTTATCATGGAGATTCTACATCTGCTGTCTGAATACACTCTTTTCCTCACTGTCCTTGTTGTGGGGCATATGCCCTATTATTACATTGGAGTCTGACTAATTCTGATGATATCCCTCATTGCCTTCTGAAGCCTCTCTCTAACCACAGTTCCAATAGCAGTCCTAGCATATCCTCCTCTTGAGTAGCAGACTCTGGATCCCAAGTCTAGTGACTTCGCTGCACTGCCCTTCTATTTTGGATCTTGGATACATGGGATCTCCTCTGTATCATCATGTCATCCACTTCCAAGCTGCATAAATTGCATCCTGTCAGTTAATCTACACTGAGTACAGCAATTCTTAGTTCATGTTTGGCTTGGTTTTATGTCTACAGAACTATCTGAGGTAACCCAGCTGGGCAATTAGACACCAGCATGTAGCTTATTAAGGTTATGGCACACACTGGCCAATAATGGCACATACACCCCCCCCACCATTTGCATGGATCCCTGGCTCAGCCACGGCATGCAGTCTGTGATCTGTCTTCTCCTATTTTGAGGATACTGTGCACCACAGTAGTTTATACAACTCTTCCCCCTATAGGGCTCCAGGTAGTCTGTGCTGCTGCTCACAGCTCCTTCATTGGTGAGTTTGAGATGGAAATAATCATCATATTTTTCATAGGTGGGAGGAACCTGACAGAGGGAGAACATGCAAACTCCATCCAGGCATTAGCCAGAGGTCAAGAATGAACCTTGTACCCTGTGCATGAGCAGCGAAGACCTTAACCATTACCATTAAAAACAATATAATGCTTTGAAGGAACAAACATGCCTATTATACCATGACCCCTCATTAATATTCCAAAACGTGCACACTGATTGGTTAGCGTGCACATTGTAAATCGACTTACACTAATGGAAAAAGTTCCGGTCGCCCGGACTTTTTCCATTAGTATAAGTCTTTTTTAAAACACTGTCTCGCTATGTTAAACCCATTTAACATAGCGAAACAGTAAAAAGCAACGGAGATCTTGCTTTCTCTGTTGCTTTTTTCAAAACTGTCTTGCCATGTTAAATGGGTTTAACATAGCGAGGCAGCTTTAAAATAAGCAACGGAGAGTACATCAGAACTGCCACAGAATACCAGACAGCTGCGGAAGGGCAGCAAGGAGGCATTATACAATGCCATTATTTAAGAAAAGTAATTATTTTTTTCCTTAAATAATGTCATTATATAATAGCAATAACCCACTTCTGGGTGTGGGTATTCGCCCTCGTGACTAAACCACGCCAACCGTGGGTAAATCCAGCATTACTCACACCCAGGCGTGAGTTATTCGTATAATGTTTTTCATTATTCTGATGTATCCACTTAACTATCAATTGACCACAACTCTGACATAACTTTTCTCATAAGCAATTTGAAATAAATGTAACATTTTTCCATTTACTCCATAAGCTTGTAACTTTCTCCATAGCTAGTTATGCATGACATTATTCTAAGTTTTTGATACATCACATACTACCATTGTAATGTCTTCCTTATAGTATACTATGTCATATACAGTTTGTTTATCACAATCATTATTCCATGGCTTTCTCTTCCTTTTTCTCCATATATCCATATCTGTATCTATATCTATCTATCTATCTATATCTATCTATATATGTATGTATATATATAAATATATATATATATATATATATATATATATATATATATATATATAAAATCTTCTACCACAATATCATCCAGTATTTTTTCAAATCTTGCTATTAGCATTATTTAAAGTAACATGTCTCTAAATTCATATATTCACCTTAACTCCTTTTTTCCGTATAATGTTGATTACACATTTGTATATTAAACCATTAATAATTCCTTCTTCTTTTATTCTATCTAGAATCTAAAAAAATGCATCTTTTCTTCTTTATAATCCCATCTGTCCAACCCAGGAAATGTGTTTTTTACCTGGTTCAATATATTATTTAGTTCCTATGCTGTTATATCTTTTTCTAATGCTACATACAATCCTTTCATAGGATCATAGGAAATACAAGGGAATTGAGTTTTGCAAACCACTTATGCCTCAACGGTTCCCACTCTCAGACTGAAGGAAGGCCAGGCCAGTAATGCCAGGGATGAATTTGTGAATACCTAATCCAGTTGTCCATTTCTCATTTGGATGAAGATAATGTATCACAATGGGTTCATTTACAGTGGGAACCTAATTCAGAAATAGTGAGTGTATAATGAGCCTTTCTCCATGCTGTTTTATTCATTTGATAGTGAAGATTCTGGAATTTGTGGAACTGTTTGATTTGTGGAAATACAAAAGATCCTAGACCACTGGGTCCTTAATGCTTCAGAAGCCAAGGCATTAATCTCCACTTAGGAGTCTATAAGACGCTGAACAAAGGGAGAGTGCTTCTAGCATCTTAGTAGACCTTTTACTTTCCATTAATATATTTTATTACTTCTGCCTGTTCTGTCTATAGCTTCCTAACATAATCTGCCATTATTTATGTAATTTCCTTAAGGAGGAGTGTACTGTAATATTGGAGATAAGCAAGAGGCATAGGGTATGTGTTGTTGTTGGGGAAGGCTTCAGTACAAAGCAGGGAGGAGCACTAGATGAGACCAGGGAGAATGTGTAAACCATTACTGTAGCTCACTTACCCAAATTAATATAGTTACAGTCTAGCATCACAATTCACTTTATGATGAGTGAGAAGGATGAACTCTAATGCTGGTTTTATTGACTGATTGCAAAGATCCATGACTTGCAAGGGCAGGTACAAAAATAAGAAGAGATAGGTACATTCTGTCAACTTACAGATTAGTAAGAGGTGTGTTTGTGTGTGTGTGTGTGTGTGTGTGTGTGTGTGTGTGTGTGTGTGTGTGCGTGTGTGCGTGTGTGTGTTTGTGTGAGTGTGTGTGTGTGTGTGTGTGTGTGTGTGTGTGTGTGTGTGTGTGTGTGTGTGTGTGTGTGTGCGTGTGTGTGTTTGAATGAGCACATGTGTGTGGAAGACAGAATGAAGGTGGTGCCTTTGACAGTGCAATGCATGGGTTGCTGCTGATGACTACTGCAGGAAAGTGTTGATTTGCACTCATGGTAGTTACAGGCAGTTCAAGGACATGCACATTAGCCAATAATATGTTCTATCCTCATTGAGGCTAACATGTCTTTGAATTGCAATTTCCTGCATGGAAACAGTCCCTTTGGCTGCAGCTTTCATCTCTGGTGTTGGTTTCCTTCTGAATCCTTGGGTTATACTATTGCTATTCAAGTTTGTGTATGAAATACATATGAATAGAGAATGAGAAACAGAGTCTGCTTCAGCCAGTAACATCAGATCTTTTAAATCTAAAATTTCTAGACCAATGTTTTATTGTTTTTGCAAAAGCAGAAATTATAAGTCTCCTCAGAGCATTCATATCTTCTTTTCCCAAAATACAATTGAAAACTTCACTCCATACCTCTCAACTGTAAAGATTTTCACAGACTGTCAAGATTTTTACCTCATATTTTGATCTGCTTCTCATAAAATTTGAGATTTTCTGGCAAATCGCTCAGATGATCTGAGGATTGACGTCACTAAATAATGATATACATTTGTGCTTCATACTTCATAACCTTCAGAAAAACACACGTAAAGACAGATCCTGTTATTCTATCAACTTTCTAAGTTTGAAAGAGCAATATTTAAAATCTTTCCCTATTTTTGGCCCTGTTCCCCTCATTCTGCCAGTCTTTGTTCAAATTGTTTGGACCAATAAGTTGAGATATATGCCACCTACTGTATGACTGACTTTCATACCAGTGGTTATTTTTCTAACATTTCCTTGCTTATTCTATTTCCCATCCTTATAATCCAGTAAACAGACTAATGTGAAAATCAGCTATTGATATTCCAACATTACTGATGAAAGCATGCCTCTAGAATCAAAAAAAGAGTGTATGATCTTAGGCATTATGGTCATTTTCTTCATTGAAATAGCAGTGCCTCTTCTTTTCTTGTAGAATGAGGATTGTATTAATTAGGCAAAGCATTTATTTTGTAATTTCTGTACTTTTTCCTGGATTATGTACATTTTTCTAAGTATTTAAACAATGCTCCTTTTTTGTGCCACTGTTAATGAAGTTAATTTTAGAGACAAACATTTGAGGCTTGACAATCTTTCTTATCAAGTAACATAAGATGATTTATGTGTGCTATTTTGTTTTCCAGGCAAAAAGTCAGATTCAGAAAACTTTGCTGCATCATGCTTAACAAATTTGAGTGATGACTTGCCATGCACAGGGTGTGAGAGATTTAGAAAACCCTGCTATATTTTGTGATCAGCTATGCTATGTACTAATGACTATAAAATGAGGGTCTGTGTATGATAATGAGTCAAAACAAGACAGCAGAGTGATTCAAAAATGTTTATACACAGCCCAACAAGAGCTGCTCTTGTTTTATATTTGAACTTGCCCATGTGCCCACATT